>NW_006209736.1:231675-262361 GCF_000334495.1 Tupaia belangeri chinensis | reverse complement strand
GGGGGGGGGGCCAGGAAACAAAGGAGATGATGCTCAAACATGAATAGGTGGGGGTGTCAAGAAGCAATCAACACATCTTGCAACTTACTCAGCTGGAACTCAGGCTGTGGCTTGGGGACTGGGGGAAGGGGGGTTGAAAAGCCATGACTCAGGAGATTCTAAGGGTGCCTGTCAGTCAGTCCCTGGTTCAGTTCCAGGTCCAACAGCTACCTTTCCTTCAGTGTCCTTGTGGTTTCACCAGCAAGGGAGTGGAAGAACCCACTGCAGACACACACACACGCACACACACCCCTCGCCCAGGGTCTCCATCCAGGCTACCACACTCCACATTCTCAGTGATTACAGGCACTACCCCCACATTTACCTGATGGCACAGGATGGTCTGATGCACCAGCCTAGCATAGCTGTCCAGCCGGACTCCCGAGTTACTTCGGCTCCTCATCTTAGAGAAAAAGGTTGGGTGCTGCAGAGGCCTCCAGTCCCTAAGGAATGAGGTTCTCAGGCAGCTCCACCCTCGCTGTGAGTGCCAGGCCGGCCAGGGCCTTCCCACCGCTCAGGCCTGGGGCCAGCCCGTCGGGTACAGAGCACGCCAGCGCGGGCCCGAGCCTCCCGCGGTCCAGGGGGCTGTCACAGCTCGCTACCGCCCTCAGTTCTGTCGGGCCTCCACGTGTGGCTCCTGCATCTTCTGCTCGACTCCGTGAGACTGCAGCAACCCAAAGTCTCCAGCCTGGCAGCCGGCGCCAGGTCACCCGCTGCGGCGCCGCCTCCACCTCCCGGGATAAGCGAGCAGAAGGCGGAGCGAGCGCGGCGGGTCCTGGCAGCTGCGCGCTGCACCCTGGCGTGGGGCGGGCGGGGGGAGCTCGCCTGTCCACCCGGAGGGCAGGAATGTGTCGCCGTAGGCAATGTGCTTTCAGAGGTTTATTTTCGAAACGCTTCGAATGACTATTTCTGTTTTTCACGGTTACTGGGCACATAGGACGTTGAGGAAGCTGTTTCTTCTTCTGTGAAGTTAGTTTCAGGAACCTAGGGCAACTTCAAAACTGAAAGGAAAGACTTTTGCATTCGAGGTCTGAAGAATTGGGTTTCCGGGTTCTGAAGAAAAGCTTAGATTAAACTTCTTACTCTGACCCAAACCAAACAAGTAAGAACCACATAAGATAGTTTATTATTTAAAAACTGGAGAGTTGGAGGGCCTGAGAAGGACGAGGCAGTGGTGCGTTTTGAAGAAAGGAGTTCTCCAGGCTGGGAACTGAGCTGGGGACTCAGCAGCTCCTGAGGGCTGCCTTGGCAGGACTCCGCGCTGTTGGAGCTGGAAGGGATCATTTAACTGTTCTGGAAGGCTTCCTCCTGTGCACGTAGGTCACAAGGCTGAGGCAACAAAGACTGCTTTTGTTCTCTCAGTCTTCTGCCCCCCATCCTCCTCTTCTTGCTCTCTACTTAAACCCCTTATGCTTCTCAAGGCCCAGTGTAAGTACCACCTCTCTCTGAGTAGCAGGCTAAGACATTAGGTCCATTGGCCTTTCAAGTCTTCCAACTGCAAGAATCTGATCCTCAGCCTTCTCAAGCTGCCTCATCCAGGCCACAGTGTTTTGTATTTTGTTTTATCTTTTTCCTCAAAATTTTGTCTCTCTTCTTGAACTCCCTTTGTTCCATTACTGCCAGCCCCTGCCCTCACCCTTTTACATAAAGCCAGGCACCTAGTAAGTGACTAAAACATGATTATGATGGAGAGAATGCGCAAGAACTCAAGTCAGTGACACAGACACAATGATGAAATTAGAATTCTCAAGCAAATACTTTCCATGGCAGTCATTAGCTAAGCAAATGTAATGACTGGCAAATTAGTTACTTGAAGGCCTAAGTACACAGGGAGAGAAAAATGATTTTCCCAGGGAAAGCAAGTTTATTTTGGAGGAAAGAAGATTTGATTATCTTTGTCAGGCCCCTAATTGCCTGACACCCTCTCCTTAGCTTCTAGCCTCAGAAGTCTTTTCTCTGTTCTTGTCCCCTTCAAGCTACTGCCCTCTTTTTCTTCTTATCACCATTTAACATGCTTTTAAAATATTAAAGGAATACATGTTCACTGAAGAAAACTTGAAAGTATAGAAAAGCAAAATAAAGAAAATAGCAAAAATCATCTGTAATTTCTCTACACCACCATCTGTTAAGATTTTAATGTACTTTTCCTAGTCTTTTTATTCCTTCTGCGTAGACTTGCCCCCAAGTTGTTCAGGTAAGTGTGATTAGATTAGGCATTAGATTATGCCAAAGGTGCCTAATAAAGTCTGTTACTAATTTTGAGTGACTGACAATTTTAATCATTGAATTTTGCATTTTTCTTATTATGAGGCAGATGACCATCTCTGAGGACCATTTATATTTCCTTTTCTGTCATTTGTCTGTTCATGAAGTTTGCCCATTTTTCTATCAGGTTTTCTATCTATCTTTTATCAAATTCTAGGGCATCTTATATGGCATTTGAATCTTGAATCATAGTTAGAAAGGCTTTCTTTGAAATTCCTAGGTTAGGAAAGCATTCTCCCATGTTTTCTTCTAATGCTCTTTATTATTTCTTTTTTACATTCAAATCATTGATTAGTCTGCGGTTTTTCCTGGCATACAGTGTGAAATACGGATTTAATTTTTTCAGATAACTATCTGTTTGTGCCAACTGTTTATTGTATTTCCACCTTTTCTCTGCCTAAGATGTCATCTTTATCATATCCTAAATTCGAATAGTTATTTAAAAACTTTCTATTCAATTTAATTGGAGTGTATTTCTTTTTATATGACAATACTTTTATTTAGGTATAACAGCATTAAAATATTTTAGTATCTGGTAGGGTTACTCACCACAATTTTTCTTTTTCAGGATTGCTTAATTATTTTTACTTATTTATTTTTTATATGAACTTAAAATCAGCTTGTCTAATTAAGAAAAAGGCTCTGTTGACATTTTCATTGGGATGTTGAAAAATTTACAAATTGCTATATTGTATAAGGTAGTATTAAAGATCAGAAACATAGGCAACTACACATGGGAATGCAAAGTATTGAAGTCACTATGGAATAGTATGAATATTCTTCAAAAAACCAAAAATAGAACCATCTTATGAGCCAGTAATCCCATTATAGGGCATATATCCAAAGGGTACGTCAAGGAGATATCTGCACTTACAAGTTTATTGCAGCATTATTTGCAATGGCTGAGATATGAAATCAGCCTGAATGCTCAACAACTGATGAGTAGATCAAGAAGTTTTGATATGCATAAACAATGGAATACTATTCAACATTAAAAGGATAAATTGTTGTCATTCCAGGCAAAATAGATGAATGTGGAAGAAATAGTGCTAAGTGAAATAAGCCAGGCTCTCAAAGACAATAGTGTATGTCCTTGATTAACAAATATTGGGACCATCTGATGGCATAATGGTTACAGCCCTGGACTCCCATGCAGTTGACCAAGGTTTGAGATCCACACCCAGCAGCTTAGAACTCATGCTGGACGCATGTGTGTTCATGCCCAAAATCCCAAGAGGTAAATGGAAGAGAAGGGATTGCAGCATGCCCTTGCAATCACCACTGGGGGATGATTTCTTTCTTTCTGTGTCTCTGGCGAGCAATTACACCCTATAGCAAAAATATCTCTCTAAAAAAAAATCATGAGTTCACACTCTTTTGAAGAAGTTAAAAGAATAGATTGCATAGAAGTAGACTGTAATGGTGGATAACAAACTGGAAATGGGGAGGGTGTGGGGGAATGGGGAGAAATTATTTAACAGACATAAAAGTGTATGTAAACAAATGTAATGGTTTTTATAATAGTATAGCTCAGTAAAGAATGTTGCTGACAATTTACATATTTCAAAAAAACCAATAGAGTGAATTTAAATTATGAACAACACAAGGTAATGATAAATGTTGGCGATAGCAAGTATGTTTATTTCCTTTATCTTGTTACTACACACTGTATACATGCTTTGAAAAAAATCACATTGTATCTCACAAAGATATACAATGATTATATGTAAATAAAAATTACAATAAAATTATTTTTTAAATAGAAAAAAATAGAGACCTTTGCAAAACCTGAAATCTTTTCAGAAAAGCAAAATATCGCAGGGATCAATTGTGTCTTTATCTCTCCCTCCACCTTCCAACTGCTGTTTCCTGTTACAAGCTAATTATTTTGTCAAGGAGGCTCAGCAGGCAACAATACAAATTTCTAAGACTACCGCAAAAATTTTAAGTTATCAGCACTTCTGTTTCTGAAGACAGTATTATTGGTTTGATTAGGAATGGCATGGCAAACTGCCAGATATTTTCCAGAATCTTCCTTATGTTTAGCCAGCAAACTGGAATGAATTATTTTTTTTAAGGTTTTTGCCATAGGGTACATGTGCTCACTGGAGAGAGACAGAGACAGTGAGAGGGAAAGTGAGAAATCACCCCTGGGGGAGATAGCCACACCACAATCTCTTCTCCTCTATTCTCCTCCTGGGACTTTGGGTATGCATACACATGTGCCTGGTGTGATTATCAAGCCACTAGATCCAGGACTCCCACTACAGTAGCCATGTGGGACTCCAGTGCTATAATTATTATGCCACCTACTGGACCCCTGGAATGAATTCTTTACCCTGTCCCATCCAATAGATCTTAATGGGGTTATATTGAAAGGGTTAATAGCCAAAACTGTTTCCATCTAAGCCATATAACCAACCTCAGAGAAAGAATAAAATCTAGTAACTAGGTGCAAGTTAATACTAAAAATATTGAGTACAAATAAAATGCTAGGAAGTGTGCACACTTGTCAGCTGATGTAAAATGAGCCAGGACCATGAAAACTCTTCTCTGGTCTACCTCCTTTTTATACATTTCTTCCAGGTATACTTTTTATCTTCAGTTTATTTTTCTTTATTTATGGGAGCACATGTGCATGCATGTGAGAGGGATCGCAAGAGAAAGGGAATGAGAGAAATGAGCACCCTTTACAGGATATGGTCACACCACAATCCCCTTTTCTTCAGTTCTCCAACTCACTGGATCTTGGGCACTCATACACATGCCTAGGATGTCTCAGGTTGACATGGACTGGGAAATCAAAACATGGTTGCCATGTGAGATCCAGTTTTTCTTGCTACTATACCACAGAGCTGACTCTCTCTTGAGTTTTCAATATTTAGAAATGTACCTGATTGTACATTTGGCGGGAGTATGGGGATTATAAGTACCTCCCTGGGAAAATGGCTCATTTCTGTGCTGAGGCACAGAAAGTACAATATGAACCTGACGCATCTTTTAGTGTGCCAGAAAGTATAGTTAGTAAATAGTGGTAAAATGTCATGAAGAGACTCCCTCCATTAAAAATGTGGAAAATTGGGACCAGCAGTTAGCTTAATGGCTGTGTCACTGAACTCCCATGTAGTCGACCACGGTTCAAGTCCCTGACCTCCTGGTGGTTTAAACTCATACCAGTCGCATGTGTATGCGTGCCCAAGATCCCAAGACATGAATGGAGGAGAAGGGATTGCAGCGTGGCCATCACCCCTGGGGGGTGATTTCTTGCTTTCTGTCTCTCTGTCTCTGTCTTTCTGGCACCCTATAGTAAAAACTTCTCCAAAAGAAGAAGAAGAAGAAAAAAAACAATAGGAATTTATGATTCCTTAATATAAATAAGTTATACTTTTCAGTGAAATGACAACTAAAAACCAAAGAAATAGTGATGTAAATGGAGAATCACTATTTGGAAGCTATCATACAAGTGAAATGATATTGGTGTAATTTTGGAATAACTATCAAACAACTTGATTTAGGTACAAAATAAACATTTGTAGAACTTTGCAGACACCAGATGACCAGATTATCAAGGTTCACATCACCAGTGGTAGGCTGGGTCAAGAGTTGGCACCTGTTGTGAAGTCCTGAGAATGGTGTTACTTTTATAATGTTTCTGCCAAGAATGCATGACTTAAATATGGTCATCAAGAATCACCAGATAATTAAGATTCATCTTAGGAAATGAAATGGCCGTATGATTTAAAACCATAAAGGGTGTGGAAGACAGGGAAAACCCAAGGAATTCTTCCAGACTGGAAGAGACTGAAGAGCCCTGAAAAGAAAAGTAAATATACTGTATGTGCCAAATAGGATCTTGGACCAGAAAGAGAAGATGGTTGTAGTGGCAGAGAAAGAGAGAGATGAGCAGGAGAATAACACAGGACAATAGAGTAAATGCAATAAAATATTAAGTCTGAAACTCCGTAGGATGAGGATATAAGAGTTGTTTGTTTTGTTCTTGCAACTTTTCTATGAGTTTGAAATTATTTCAAAAATACTCTTAGAAAAAGGAAAAGAAAAAAGAATGAATAAACCCTATGGAAATCATGGGACACCATTAAAAGACCTAATCTTCACTTAGAAGAAGTTTCAGGAGGAGAAAAAGAGTCCATATATATTCAAAGGAATAATTACTGAAAATTTCCCATTTAAGCATGTGGTCACATACTATAAACTGTGACACACCACAAGACACCTGCCTTTTAAGCTCCTCACTTATCAACCAGCTCATTTAGCAACCTAACCACAGAAATGGGACTTGATCATTAAGCGAGGTGTGTCTATAATTAAAATATCAATTCTATGCAAAGTAATTTACAAATTCTGCGCAATTACTATCAAATTATCAGTGATATTCTTTTTCTGAGAGAAAGATTTTTGCTATAGGACATGTGTGCTTTCCAGAGAGACAGAGAGAGACAGAAAGTGAGAAATCACCACCTGGGTGGATGACCTTGCTACAATCCCTTCTCCTCCATTCTCCTCTCTGGATTTTGGGCATGCATACACATGCACTTGGTGTGAATCTCAAACCGCCGGGTCTGGAACTCTAACCACAGTAGACCACATGGGACTCTAGTGCCTCAATCATGCTGCTTGCTGGACCCAGTGATGTTCTTCACAGAAACAGAAGGAACAATCATAAAACTCGTCTGGAATCCTAAAAAACTCCACATCAACAAAGCAATACAGTGCAAAAAGAATAAAACTTGAAGCATCTCATTACCTGACCTTAATATATATTTCGAAGCTGTGATAATCAAAACAGCATGATACTGGTATTTTTTTTCTTTAATAGTGTCAGGCACAATGTTTAAAGACAGAATCAAAGAGTGTTGAAATTTACATATGGAAATGTATCCTTTTTTCCTTCTATCTTAAAATGTTAGTTCCATCCTAAAAAGTTTGTTCATTCCAACATATACATATACAAATTCAGATCTAAACATTTGTTGTATTCACATTGTTTCCATCTGAAAAATAAATTAACTTATTATAAGACCTGTATTGGATTTTGAGTATATGTAGTATTGGATTTCTCTCTAGCATTAGAATTAGATGGGTACATTTTAATAAATTATGATTTGTGATATGCTCTATGACTACAATTAAAGTTACCTTCCATAGTTAGCTTTTCACTGTGACAGTTTGCTATATATGGTGATATCTACTTGTACTGAACCAATGATACTAACAGCTCCTCATATCCAAACTTATCCGTGTACTCCACTTAATCATGCTGCTATTTATTACTGTCACAAATGTTGAGTTCCATGAGTGTGTCACCCTACTTCACTGTGTCCTTTGTCTTATAATGACACCTAAAACATTTTGCCTTTCCTGATGGCATTTTTCAAAAAGACCCATAGGATTATGTGATTGTGTATATAGATATGAGGAGAAGGTATAGAGGAGAAGGGATAGCAGCACGGTCATCCACCCAGGTGGTGGTTTCTCACTTTCTGTCTCTCTGTCTCTCTGGAAAGCACACATGCCCTAAGCACACATGCTATATATATATATATATATATATATAAAAGAGAGATTATTTGCTATAGTGCATATGCACTTACCAGAGAGAAAGAAAGTGAGCTATCACCCCCCAGGGTCAGGATAGCCATGCCACAATCCCTTCTCCTTCATTCTCCTCTTGAGATTTTGGGCATACATGCCCGACTTGAGTTTTAAGCTGCCAGGTCCAGGACTCTAACTGTTGTTGACACGTGGGAGTCCAGCGACATAACCATTACATTGCCTGTGGTCTCAAGTCTTTTTATGTGTCATCTGCTGGTCCCAAGTCTTTTTATAACACCTTAATGAATGCTCAATTCTAAATGTTAAACCTTGACACTTTTACAAGATAAAGATCCAAAAATTTGAGAGAGAACCATAGGGAAAAGCAGTATTGCACATAGTATCACAGTAATTTGTGATACTCCCTAAAAGCCTGCCTACTTTTTTCAAAGAGGAATTCTGGTCCATTTTCCTCAAGTACCTTATTTCGTGTCACATATGAGCAAGGGGTAGAAAATTAAATTGTCATTCTCCATATTTTTCCAAAGTAGCATAGAATTGTTGTTGAATATACTCTCTGCCAAACCCAAAATATGAATAAACTTGTACATAATTTAAGTTAATACACACTACTCTTGGTCTCTACCTAAGCCTTCAAATAGCATTTATTCAGTTCACTATTGTTTGCTCATAATTAATGTTCCATTTCTCATTACTTGTTTTCTACACAAATTGAGCTCCGTTCATGCCAAGTGTTAACCCTTAATATCAGGAGATATTACATGATAGATGCACTCATTTTCCTAGAAAGGTTGTAAAAGAAATATAAAAAAATTCAGATTTCATACCATTTCCTTATCTCCAGAGTACAGGGACAGTGGAAAAAGAAAACAAGCTAGACAAAATGTTTGTCAGAACAAACCTCAAGCGGTCTGAAGCAATTTACTTTGTCCTAAGGGGCATAGAAACAAGCCACCAAGAAAAGGGTGACCTAAAATCATAAGTAATCATATAAGTAATCATCATACAAATAATAGAGTATACCCAATTTACCTTCTTAATCAAAAAAAACAGATAAAATCACTAAAATTATAATGTAAATTATTATAAGACCCTTACTATTCTTGAGAATATGAGGGTCTTAAAGATAGACATTGAAAAATGATTTGTGGTAAGCACATTAAAGTAAATTGCTCTTGACTTGGTACTCAACGAGGATGTGATATAATGAAATATGTGTGCTTTAATAAAAAAGACTAACATTTATTCAACATAAGAACCATTTAAGGTGTTATAAAATCTTTGAAGTTAGTTATATCAGTCAGCTGAATAAACTAGGCCCTCTATTCCTAGTTCATGGACCGTTTAGAAGAAGTAACATTATTTATCTTATTGGCTTCTATTTTGAAATAAATGCTGCTTTAAATGCTCTTCAGACAAGCACAAGTCCTGACAAAAATGAGAAGCATTTGTTGACCATTCATATCTCTTCCTTTGAAAAATTTTTTAGACCCTTTACCCATTTTTCAGTTGGGTTATTTTCTTGCAATTGAGTTGTGTGATAGTTAATAATTATATATATTTCAATTTGGTAAAAGATTGTTAACATCTTAACCACAAAAAAATGATATTGGTGAGGTGATGAGTATGTTAATTAGCTTGATTGAATCTTTCTAAATGCATACATATGCCAAAACATAACATTATACCCCAAAATGTACATAATTATTATTTTTCTATTAAAATAAGTAAATAAAAATAAGAAGTAAACTAAATATAAGCACAAATAGAAAAAATGAAGAGGATACTTTGAAATTATTCACATCTTGATATCCACAGAGATAACTGTTGTTATTACAATGATTGTTTAACCATGTTAAATATTATTGTTCTCTGGTTTTCATGTACATATAAATATGAATATGTATATACATGGACATATAATATTTATTTGTATGTATTTATAAATTATGTTAAATTATATGTTATATTTTATGTAAGTGTGTATATATGTGCATCAGTTCTCCAAAACATCAATGGTCAGATTGATTGTTTAAGATCATTAAGTTGTATATTATGTAACATTGTAAAATCTGACATTATCTGGTTTTTCAAAATTGCACATTACAAGTCTAAAACAGAATTACTAATTTCAGATTTTACCTGATAACTGATTCCCCTGTAATACTACTGCAGTTAAAAACACTTTTGCACAACAGTTTCAGCAAGGGAGAGAATTTTTTATTTTTGTCTCAATGTTAGTTACCGTCAAATTTATCTAACAAGGTAATTTAGTTTTGTTTTCTTGGAAATATCTCGTATGTCCATTTGGAGATTGGCTGTTGATGGGAAACAAAAATCAAAAGATGCTAGCTAGCATATCAACTGTCTAGTTTGACAGATATTTTCTTGAAAATTAAATCTTTTTTTGGAATGACTTCATCTTCATAGAAATAAAATTAATATAAGGAGTTATCATTTGTGATGTTACCACATTCATAAGATTATTTTCATTTTTGTTGTTGGTTATCTTTGTTCGTCTAACAGTGGAGCTATTAAACTAAAGGGTGAATCAAAAGTTTTCAAAATGCTAATACATTCTAATTGACTAGATTATCAGTTGACTGTATTTTCTAATGATACAAACAAGAAGTTACAGAATATATATAAAGGGAAGCTCAAAGCTATTCCATCCAACTTCATTACCACTTGCTCCTCATCTTTTACAAAGGTAAAGATTTTATAATCAGTTGTTTTGCTGAAACTTAGTTTTCCACTAGAATCAAAATAGACTAAAGTTAATCTGAATGCAATATTTCTTAGAGATTGTAAACAGGCAGAATCTTCACACAGCTGACTATAAATATTTTGCTTGAAAATGATATAATGGCTGGGGAAGAATGTGATATAATGGCTGGTAAAGATGACATGTAAGGGAAAGCCAAAATTGTAACCTGACCACTTCCAAGAATATTTTCCATCCTTTAGAATCCTTTTACCACACCTCAAGCTGTAACTTTCAAGTTCTGTTTTGTTGATGTCTCTAGGCCCAATTTCCCCACATTGTTGTGCTTTAAGCAAGGTAAACCATTGTTGTTTGTAAACAGATGATAACCATTCTGAAGGTATTAGAGTATCTTGTTCAATAACTCTTATGGAAGCCAAGTCAGAGATGATATGCTGAAATCTCAATTTTTTAAACACTGGTTGAAATGTTATACCTTCTTTTGTTTCAAGAAAGGCGGTGTTGCTGCCATGTTCTCTGTGCTTGGAAAACCAGTTGTTTGCATTAACTAAAAGCTGATTCAATGAGCCCTTCCAAGTCGGGTTAAGGCGCAGGAACATCCATTCCTTAAGTCTGGTGTAGACATCCATTTCTTTTTGCATTACTAGTAAATCAGAAGAAGAGATGAGCAGATTCATAAGATCTATACTGAGTTCTTTGTAAAGTGTAACACTTAGTTGTGTCATCAAATTGTGAAGAAGCCATTCAAAGCACTGTGTCTTTACAGTATCTAACCCATAGGTTTCTGCTGCTGCATAATAACTGTATACAGTTTTTGTATTAATCGTTTCCTTCATGGTCTCATCACACTTTTGAATTAAGTTTTCTACCTCAAGCAGGCATGCTGTTGCCAAAACTCCTGGAATTTGAAGAGGCTCCATTAAAACATCTTCGTCCCTGTACAATGAACCTAGTACAAAGTGCAAGGATCCTACATCAATGTTTTGGCCATTAATCTCCAGTTCAATAATATCTTTGTGAGATTCTTCCCAAGAGTCTCTGAACACATTAGCAAAGTAGCCTGACTGACACAAAAATAATTTGTGTAAACACCATACTTTACCCAGAGCACGAATTTTAATATCACTGGTTTCCCCGTTCAAAAATAAAGTTTGGTAAGCATACTTGGATGGGATCATTTTTTCCCCATAACTTGTGCTGAGGATATGCTGTAGATTCTCTCCCTTGTTTACAGACCCATGGCTGCCAGATCTGGAGCCTAAGTATGGCCCGCTGCTCTGCTTGCACTTGCGGCTTCCTGATAAGTTACTGGGGCTGGATTGAGCTTCTAGCTGCAGATCTATTGTGTCTGATTCCCTGTGGTGCAAGATCTGGCTGCTTAAGAGCCCCATAGATAAAGATTCCCAGAGCCCTTAAAGATTGTGGCTGAGGATTCCCTGCCATGGCATTTCTCTGGCTTGCCACCACTGCCTAGGCTCTAGTCTCACTGAGACCCTTTGGCATAGTCACACGCGTCACAAAGGAAACCTCACAATCTTCATTATCTGTCCCTCCTCCTCGCCCTCGGTGCCTTCCCCCCACTCCCCTGCGTGGCCCCACCTCTGACTACAGCCTCTTTAAATTGAACCTGCTATCTTTCTTCAGAGACCCAGCCTGTCTTTTCCTTGAATGTAAGAGAAATGACTGAGTCAAAGATACTTTGATTATAATGTTAAAGACTGAACACTTTCACATTCTCCCTGCTGGTGTATGAGAGAATTCCCTTTTTTCAGCCACCAACAGTACTGAATAGAGTCATTTACTAACAGCTTTTAGCAATTTTAAATGGTGAACATGGTGCTTCATTATTTTATTATTCATCTTTGATTAGTACAGAAGGCAGATACTCATTTCATATAGACTATATATAGATACAAATGTTTTGAAAGTTTTGGCGAGCTACATCTTTATATTATTTGCCTTTCTCTGTATAAGTTTGTATATATATATTCTCCTTATTGACTGCTAAAAGCACCTTTTAAGACTATTTAGTCAATGTTTGTCATACAATTTTAAAGATATCTTTCTTTGGGGGCCAGCAGATGGCATTATGGTTAAGGTGCTAGACCCCCCACATGACCAACTGTAGTTCAGTCTCAGACCTGGTGACTTGAAGATCATACCAGATGCATGTGTGTGCATGCCCAAAATCTCAGGAGAATGGAGAAGAAGGGATTGCGGTATGATCATCCACCCTGAGCATGTGATGTCTCACTTTTCCTCTCACTGTCTCTGACAAATGCACACGTCCTATGGAAAAAACCTTTAAATTTTTTTCTTTTAATGATTTCCATTTACTATTTACGTTTTTGATGGCATTTCTTACTGTAAAGACATTTTAATTCTTAAGGAGCCAAATCAGAGTTTCAAATTATGAGTCTTTTCATATCTGCTTAGAAAGCTTTTCCTTATCTACAATCAGATAAATATTCTTCCATATTTCCTTTCTGAACCTTCATAGTATTACTTAACTCTTTTTAAAAATATAAATGTTAGGGACCAGCAGTTAGCATAATGGCTATGTTGCAGGACTCCCATGTAGTCGACCATGGTTCGAGTCCCGGACTCAGTAATTTAAACTCATGCTGGGAGCCTGTGCGTGCGTGCCCAAGATCTTGAGAGGAGAATGGAAGAGAAGGGATTGTGGTGTGGCCATTCCCCAGGGGGTGATTTTGCAGTTTCTGTCTCTCTGTCTCTCTCTGTCTTTCTGGTGAGCACTCGTGCCCTATAGCTAAAACCTCTCAAAAAAAAAATCTAAATATTAATGTTTTAATACATTTGGAAATTATTATAATTTGAAGTGACAAAGCATTATACAAAATAGTACATGGATTATAAACCAAATTTTTACAAACAGAAAAAAATACACATATATACATGCATAGAGAAAATACTGAAAGTAAAAGAAAAAATATGTCTTGGGATGTTAGCATTATGGGAAGTGTTAGAACAAAGCCCAAACAGAATTGATTGCATGATATTTTCCATCTTCCTTTTCTGTAGTTTGTGTGGGTTTTATTTTCTCTCATTTAGTGCAGGATCTCTTACTAGTTCACATGCAGAATAATTCTACCCACTTCCAAAAGGTTAGAAGTAATAAGTATGAACAGAGATAATATAGTGTCCAAGATTTTTAAAAGTTTTTGTAATAGGGTGTGTGTGTTCACCAGAGAGAGAGAGAGAGAGGAGAGACAAAAAGAAGGAAAGTGAGAAATCACTCCCCAAAGATGAGGGTCACACTGCAATTCCTTCTCCTCCATGTGGGAGTCCAGTACCTTAACCACCATGCTGGCCCCATCCAAAATTATTTTTAGAGAATGACTTTTTGCTTGTTTCATTTCCTATCAGAACCACAAAAATTGTAAGTGTCTGATAGGTGCACATTAAATATTTGTGGAATTAATGAACATAAATTTTGCATAGCTACTGAATGTGATTGGTTGGGTACTGCTAATTTTTAAAAAACAAGACTTTTTTAAATTGACAAGTCATAATTATGTTATGTTCATGGAGTAGTGTGATTTTTAATATATGTATACAATGTGAAATAATTAAATCATGTAGGATACATTGCTTTTCCTAGAGTTGCATGTCAATTGCCTCTGTAAGTTCATTAATATATTATCTATATAGGAATTCTCAGGGGAAAGATACTTTTTTGTCTGCAAAAATTGCTTTACTCACTTTCTTCATTGTTTTTGGCCATCTGTTTCCTGTCCTTCTGATTTTGACTGCAGCTAAGTAGCCTTCCTTAGTTTTAGCTCTGCCTTTCTGATTTATTTTTTTAAAAATCATTTTATTTATTATTATTCTTCAATTTGACCAGAGAGAGACAGAGAGACACAGAGAGGGAGAGGGAGAATGAGAAGGCAAGCCACCAGGTCTGGGACTTGAACCATGGTTGGCCATGTGGGGGTCCAGCAGCACCTTAACCACCACGCTGCCTGCCAGCCCCTCTGATTTTTAATTATAGAGGGACTGTTTTCCTTTCTTTCTTTTTCTTCTTTCTTTCTTTCTTTCTTTCTTTCTTTCTTTCTTTCTTTCTTTCTTTCTTTCTTTCTTTCTTTCTTCTCTTTCTTTCTTTCTTTCTCTCTTTCTCTCTCTCTCTCTCTCTTTCTTTCTTTCTTCTTTCTTTTTGGAGAGGTTTTTGCTATAGGGTGCATGTGCTTGTCAGAAAGACAGAGAGAGACAGAGAGACAGAAAATAAGAAATCCCCAGGGGGGATGGCCACGCCGCAATCCCTTCTCCTCCATTCTCCTCTTGGGATCTTGGGCACGCACGCACGTGCCTGGCGTGACTTTTAAGCCACCAGGTCCGGGACATGAACCGCGGTCGACTACATGGGAGTCCAGCGACATAGCCATTACGCTAACTGCTGGTCCTTGTCTCTGCTCATCTTTAAAGGTTACCATTGCTCTGCTTAGATCTAGCCACTCCCTACATATTTTCATACTTCCAAGAGTTTTATTTCAAAACAGTTTAGAGAGAAACTAAAGGCAAAAGTATGTGGTTGGTCCATTATCTCATTATCTAGACCTTAAAACTATATCACAATTTCATGTTCTTAAAAACAAAATTGAAAGAAAAAGAAAGAAAACTGCCCTATTAATTGAGATTTATAATGCCTTATGATACATTTCTAAGAATGTACAAGTTGGATATGGTGCAGTCACAGGAGAAAATGGAAGACTTAAAAGGAGGAGTATTATTGTACTCATAGGTCTCAGAAAGAGAGTCACTGTATGCCAAGAAGGCTATAGGGAAAGTGCCAGGTTTTAGTCTGGTGGCAGAAGACAGAGGTGAAGGGAATGTCTGGGTCACAGATTTTATTGGGGTTTCTATGATGAAGGTAAAATAATACAGGATAAACAGTTTAGGATTAACTAGGTTATAATAGTCTGGCTTGTTTTGGGCTATAGAGGCATTCTCTAGTTACTTGGTACCTGGCCCTAGAATAATTTAGGGGAGAAAAGATATTGGTTTAATGTACGAGAATAAGATAAGGAGGTGTCTGGCATTATAGTCTTGGAATTTGTTTGTTTATATGTGAAAGACATACTCCTAACCTAGCTCTTTGTTATCCTTGGGAAAGACTTAGCCTTGGGAAGGGAAGTACCCCCAAAGTCCTCACAGCCACTGCAGACATCCCACAATTATGCGTCCAAGGACTAAACATGTTTCCAATATTGTGAACTCTAGCTACCTAAGCCAGTGAGGCACAGTTTCCACTAGTGGACCTGGAATCCTCACATGCTCTCACACTTTCACCCTAGAGTAGGAAAAAAGTGTTGGAGACAGACACTTAGCTTGCCCACCATTCTGAGACACTTCACAGGAGACTCACTTCTGTCTTCTTCCATAAGAAAAACTGAGGGTACTGACAGGACTAGACCACTTGGGATCAATTATAAACAAATGCTTGAAATCACTGTGCATTCTCTCACAATTGTGTTACTCACTTTGCCCATGACACCGCCCTTCACCCATTTATTTAAAAAAAAAAAACTATGTTAGATGATGTGTATGCTCCCTGGGGAGAGTGGGGGTTGGGGTGGTGGTGGGGAATAGACACCTTGCAATCTCTTCTTTTACATTTCTCCTTTCAGGATTTTGGGCACATATGTGCACACACTAGGTGTGTTTTCCAAGCCACTGGGTCTCAGATTCAAACCATGTAGTTGACCATGTGGGATCTAGCCACCTTAATTAGCACATTACCAGCTGTCCTCTTATTCTTTTTTAAATTTGATAACCTAGTGGTCATTTCTCAGTCTTTGATAATGCTTTTGACTCACTTGATTTCTCCCTCTTTGATTTATTTTCATGACTCAGCTTGCAAAATACCAAATACTCTTGGTTTTTCTGTTATTTATTCCTTCTTATTTCCTTGGTCCTGCCTATTCTCTGAAACCTTCTATTAGTAAAATGGTCCAGGGCTCATTACTTGATTCGCTTTTTTTTCCCCTCTAACTATAACAATCATTTCCTTGGTTATCTTATCTAGTCTCAGACTTTAGATACTATCCATATGGCAATGATTCTCAACTGTATTACTCCAGAACAGACCTGTGTCTTGAACTACAGATTCATATATCCAATGCCTTACTTTTCTTCTCCTCTTTAAGGTCAAATTGATATCTCAATTTTAGTATGTTCAAAATTGAACTCTTGGTCTATCCTCCCCCAAATTCCTTGATCTATAGTGTTCTCATATAATTTGATGGCAACTCCATCTTCTTTATTAAAGCCAAAATCATTGGAGTCATTCTTCACTCTTTCTCCCTCACTCATGTGCAAACACCAACTGATCCTATATTCAAAATATATCCAGAAACCTACCATTTTTCATGACCTCTACTAATCTCACCTTGTTTTACACCAACATCATCACTCACTTGGATTGCTGCAAAAAACCTCTAAATGTTTTTCTGATTCTACCCTTGCCCCTTTTCCCCAACCTATTTTCTTTTTCTTTGGAGAGGTTTTTGCTATAGGGCACATGTGCTCGCCAGAAAGACAGAGAGAGACAGAGAGACAGAAAGCGAGAAATCACCCCACAGGGGGGATGGCCACGCCACGATCCCTTCTCCTCCATTCTCCTCTTGGGATCTTGGGCACTCATGCACACGCGCCTGGTGTGAGTTTAAGCCACCGGGTCCGGGACTCAAACTGTGGTAGACTACGTGAGAGTCCAGCGACATAGCCATTACACCAACTGCTCGTCCCTCTCCAGCCTATTTTCAGCAGTAGGTAGGGTAATCAAACATTTCTTTCTTTCTTTATTATTATGTTTTAAAGTTTTTGTCAAAGGGCACATGCCCTTGCCTGAGAGAGATAGTGAGCGGGAAAGTGAGAAATTACCCTTGGGGGAATGCCATGCCACAATCCTTTCTCCTCCATTTTCCTCCTGGGATTTTGGGCACACATATATGCACCCAGGGTGATTTTCAAGCCACTGGGTCTGGGACTTGAACTGTGCAGTTAGTTGGCAATTTGGGATTCAGCCACCTTAACCTCCATACCAATTGTTGGCCCACCACTAAATGTTCTATCACTCTAGGAGCCAGCAGGTGGGCATGATGGTTAAGGTGCTGGCTTCCCACATGATTGACAGTGGCTTGAGTCCTAGACCTTGTGGCTTGAAAATCACACCAGGTGCATGTATGCTTCTGCCCAGAATCCCAAGAGGAGGATAGAAGAGAAGGGGTTGCAGCATTGCCAGCTGCCTGGGCAATGATTTTTCACTTCCTCTCTCTCTCTTCTCAGCAGGCACATGCGCCCTATAGCAAAACAAAAAAATATAAACAACAAAACAAAACAAAAGAAAAACATCTAATCATATCATACCTTAAATAATACATAATTTCTTTATTCAAAATCCTGCAAATCCCTTGTCATTCAGAGTAAAATGCACAATTATTATAACATCTTATGAGATACTAATTAGCTTTCTTTCCCTCTTTGCTCTCTATCTCCACTTCTTTATATTCTATTCTTCATTCCTTCAGTTCCAGAAGTAATGAATGACCTTGCTGTTTCTCCAACTTGCCTATCACATTTCTACTTTAGGTCCTTTCTTTAATTCTTCCCTCTGCCTGGAATACCAGTTCCCCAGATATTCACTTGGTTCATCTGCTCACCTACTTTCAGTCTTTACTTAATTTGTAAATGATCATGATCATCCTGTTTCATATCACATGCTTTTCTTAAGCATTCCTCATTGCTACTAAACTTTTTTTTTCTTCCATAAACACCTATCACCTTAAAACTTAGGATGTTTTACTTTTTTTTTTTTTCATTGTGTGTTTTCCCTTGCTAAAATATAAACCTCACCCAGGACTGAGATCTTCATCTGTTATGTTCAGTGATATAGTACAAATGCTTAGAACAGCACCTGGCACATGCTAAGCATTAAAGAAATACTTGTTAGATAAAGATGTTCAATTTTGTGTGATCGTTCCAGACATTTCCTATGAATTGACATACATATATACAACCTCAGAAAAAATAACAATAGCAATATGGTGTTTTTATGTCTCATCCAAGAATTTGAAGACAACCCAGATGTCAATTCCTAACAACCTATTTTCAAAATTCCCCTCAATCACAGCACTTAGCACTGTAACAATAGTGTAATTACTTGCTTATCTTCTTCACTAGTCTCAGTATGCTTGAAGGTGGGAACCATTTTTTTTTAATCTTAGTATTCCCCAATGACTGAAAGAAGCCATGTAATAAATGCTAAATGAATAAATTAATAAATGACTCTCTGAAAGATGAGCAATTCTAATTCTAATGTCTTGTTGTAAGTAAGCTCAATATATAAAAATATATGAAAACTATTTCAGCTTTACTCAAACGATGTAGCACTTTGCTTTAAAACTGTCAGGCAGTTAATAAAATTATTCACGAGAGGATTTACCTAAATAGCAAGGGCCTTTAGTGTAGAAGAATATAAGGTTGCCATAACAAGGCAAACTCATCCTCTCTTCATACCAGGAGTAGTGGTTTGCAGAGACGTGAATATTGGTGTGTCTGAGGGTAAGGTTATACCCTTTATGGCATCTTTAAAATGTTAGAAATACAGGCCATCCCCATTACAGTATCTCAGTTTCTCTTAATAGCATGTTACAAAGAGGGCTGGTCACTGAAGTTTACTTCTATTGTGTACTAGATATGTTCCACATTTTAATCTTATGTAATCCTGAGAAAAACTCTTGAGGAAAGATACTATTTCTACCTAGTAAATGAGAATGTTGAGTTCAGAGTGCTATCTTGCTTATGATCACACAGAGAGCCAGAACAAAGGCAAAATATAGACTTGATATTAAGTGTCTGTACCTGAGTCAGTTACCAATTCTAGACTAACTATTCAAACAATGCTGTTGAACTGGAAGTGTGACCTAAAGCAGGACAGTCTAAAGAGTCCTGTTCCAGACCATAGATTGGTCAGTAAGGTAGGGGCATAAATACAATGGAGGCAGAGGATTTTCACTGGGACAGGTGGATTGGAAGACAGCTATTGCTGAGAAAAGTCCGGTATGCTGACAGAGTGGGAAAGAAAGCTTGTTATGGTAAATTTGTAACCCAAGAAGTAGATTTGGGAGAGAGGAAAGGTAGAAGCTCCCTCAGAGACACCTGTTAAGGTACTGAAGAAAGTTTGCTGCCAAGTGTTGTTTATGAATTGCAGCTTATAATTTCCCATTATTGGGATCAGAAGTTGATGTAATGGCTATGTCGCTGGACTCCCATGCAGTCGACCATGGTTTGAGTCCCGGACCTGGTGTCTTAAACTCACACTGGGCACGTGTACGTGCGTGTGTGCCCAAGATCCAGAGGAGAATGGAGGAGAAGGGATTGCGACATGGTCATCCCCCCGGGGGGTGATTTTTTACTTTCTGTCTCTCTGTCTTTCTGGTGAGCACACACGCCCTGTAACAAAAACCTCTGGGGGGGGGAAGAATTTCCCATTATTATCCTGGGTTCAGTTTGCAATGTTCTAAAAGATGGTAAGGGATGTGTGGAGGCACAGGCTGTGCTTCCTATAGTCATGAATTTCTTCTTATTTTTTATTGTACTAAAAATATATGACATACAATTCTCCATTTTAATAACTTTAAGTGTGCAATTCAGTGGCATTAAGTGTATCTGCTATGTTGTACAACTTTCACCGATATGTATTTCCAAAACTTTTCCATCACCCCAAACAGAAAATCTATATCCATTAGTTAATAACTTCCTGTTCTCCATTCTCCTCACTGCCTGGTAACCTCTAATCTACTTGATCTTTCTATGAAGTAGGTATTTCATATAAGTGGAACTATGATGCAATACAGTATTTGTCCTTTTATGTCCAACTTACTTAACTTAGCATAATGTTTTCAAGTGTATCATATTGTAGTATATATCAAAATTTTATTCCTTCTCCACTACTGAACAATATTTCATCATATGTATATATATACATATATATAATATATTAATATTATTTATATAAAAATATATAATCACATTTCATTTATCCTCATCTCATGGTGGACACTTGGATTGTTTCTTCTACCTTTTGACTATTGCGAATAATGCTTCAATGAAAATTGGTGTAAAATCACATGTTTTGGGGAGCCATCAGGTGGCATAGTGGTTAAGGCACTGGACTCCCATGTGGCCAACCATGGTTCAAGTCCTAAATGTGGTGGCATGAAATTCCAGGACAGGTGCATACATGTGTGTGTGTGTGTGTGTGTGTGTGTGTGTGTGTGCTGAAAATCATGAAAAGAAAATGGAGAAGGGATTGTGGCATAGCCATCCCCCCTCCTCCAGGGGTTTATTTCTTGCTTTTTGTCTCTGTCTCTCTGGTGAGTGCATGTGTCCTAATGACCAAAATCTCTCTTAAAAAACGTATGTGTTTCAGATTTTACCTCTCTCCTTCTTTTATTAAATGTTTATTTTTTACATTTAATCACTGTACATCTTTACAGCATAGAAAATGAATTTTCATAGCATGAACACATCGTATATTAGTCCAATCAAAGATATCACCATACACATTATCATCATCAGATTCTATTTCTAATTCTTTTGGGCATATACCTATGAGTAGAATTGTTGAGCCAAGTGATAATGCTATGTTTAGGTATTTTGAGGAACCACAAACAGTTTTCCACAGAGGCTGTACCATTGTACATTCCCATTAGTAATTTAGAAGAGCTCCAATTTCTCCACATTCTTACCAATGCTTGTTAGTTAAAAAAATTTAATTATAGATGTAAATGTGAAATGGTATTAATGGTATTTTACTGTAGTTTCTATTTGCATTTATTTAAAGACTAATGATGTTGAGCATCTTTTAATGGACTTATTGGCCATTTGTATATCTTTGGAGAAATGTCTATTCTAGTTCTTTGTCCATTTCTCAAATTAATTGGGTTTTCCTATTTTTTGGTGGGACACTTTTGCTATAGGGCTCATGTGCTCACCAGAGAGACAGAGAAACACAGAAAGTGAGAAATCCCCACCTGTGGTGGGGGGTGGGATGGCCACGACACAATCCCTTCTCCATTCTCCTCTTGGGATCTTGGGCATGCATGCACATGTGCCAGGCGTGAGATTTAAGTCATCGGGTCTAGGACTTGAACTGCAGTTTATGAAGTGGGAGTCCAGCGACATAACCATTATGCCATCTGCTGGTCCTCAGTTTTCTTCTTTATATATTCTAGATAGCAAATCTCCATCAGAATATGTGATCTGCAAATACTTTCTACCTATCTGTGGATTCTTCTTTCACTTTCCTTTTCCCCAAAGTTTGTTTATTTCTTGAGAGAGAGAAAGAGACTCCCAATAGGGTGCACATGCTGTGTTACACCTCCACTTTCAGCTGACCTGGATCACAAGCATGTGCATATATGCTTGGCATGTTCAGGAAAGTCATGGGACACAAACCAAGGACCTGCTGCACCACCATCTGGTCCCCCTTTCGCTCTCTTAATGCACAAAAAATTTTCCATTGTGATGAAGTTCTGTTTATCTATTTTTTCTTTTGTTGCTCATACTTTTGATGTAATATCTGAGAATTTATTGCCAAATCCAAAGTGATGAAGATTTATCCCTATTTTCTTTAAAAAGTTTTATGCTATTAGCTCTTAAATTTAGGTAATTGATCTATTTCAAGTTAATTTTTGTATATAGTTTGAGATAGGAGCTCTAATTCATCCTTTTGCATGTGGAAATCTAGTTGTCCTAGTTTCATTTGTTGAAGAGACTGTTCTTTTTCCCATTAAATGAACTGTGCATCTTTGAAAAAAAAATCAATTCACCATTCATTCATGGGTTTATTTCTGTATAGGCATTACTCTATTGTGTTTCCATTTTTTTTTTTTGAGAGAGAGATTTTTGTCATAGGGTGCGTATGCTGGCTGGAGAAAGAGAAAGAGAGAGAGACAGTAAGAGGGAGAGTAAGAAATCACTCCCTCCCCCAGGGGAGATGGACATACCAAGACCCTTTCTTCTCCATTCTCCACCCAGGATCTTGAGCATGCATGCATGCATGCCCGGCTTGATTTTTAAGCCACCAGGTCTAGGTCTTGAACCATGTTGCATCCAGCTACCTTAACCTCCACTTCACCTGCTGGCCTGATCATTAACATTTTAAACAGAAAAGTATTTTTAAATTAAGGTATGCACATTTTTATTTATTTAATGCTATTGCACATTTAATAAGCTTCAGTAAAAACATTATTTTTGTTTGCACTGGGAAAAAATTCACGTGACTTGCCTTATTGTGATATTTGCTTTACTGGGGTATTAACTTTATTTCGTTATTCACTTTTTTTTGCAGTATTCTCTTTATTCGTGGCAGTCTAGAATTGAAGTTGCAATATCGCCAAGGTGTATCTCTATGGTCAAATTAAAAACATGTATCCATCTATCTCTTCCACCTTCTTTCATCCTTCTGGCACCATCAACAGGGTCTTCTTGCTGTGGTTTCCAACCCTGCAACCAACCAGATATGCCCAGCACATTGAGATAGACGTGGGATGCAAACTGGAGCCTTTTTTGGTCTCCAGCATCACACAGCTGCTTCCTTACTGCCTATGCCATTGTGCCTGGGTCTGTACTTCAAATTTTATTTAATTGGTCTATAGTTTTTTGTTATAATTATAAAATTTTTATTGTATTCTTCATTATAATTTTAATTGACACAAAATTGTTGCACATATTTGTGTAGCGCAGCATGGTTTTTCAATAATGTATTGAAATATAATATGGAGTCTCGAGCTCTAGCTGGCCCCCGAGCATATGCACTCTGGGATCTTCAGTGCTCGCAGCTGCCATCAACGTCGCTGGAGTTCCTCAAGACTCATCTGCACCACCCACATACTGTCCCGTAAGCCGCCATCATGACAAAGCTCACTAAGGCTGGCAAAAATCAAGGTGACCCCCCCAAAAATGGCTCCTCCTCCAAAGGAAATAGAAGAAGACAGTGAAGATGAAGAAATGTCAGAGGATGAAGAAGATGATAGCAGTGGAGAAGAGGTTATCATCACTCAGAATAAAGGTAAGAAGGCTGCTACGACTCCAGAAAAGAAGGTGGTAGTTTCTCCAACAAAAAAGGTTGCAGTTGCCACACCTGCCAAGAAAGCAGCAGTCACCCCAGGCAAAAAGGCAGCTGCCATACCATCCAAGAAGATCGTTACACCAGCCAAAGCAGTCACAGCACCTGGCAAGAAGGGAGCCACATCGGGCGAAGCATTGGTAGCAACTCCTGGTAAGAAAGGAGCTGCCACCACAGCCAAGGGGGCAAAGAATGGCAAGAATGCCAGGAAGGAAGACAGCAATGAGGAGGACGAAGATGACAGTGAGGAAGAGGATGAGGATGAAGTTCA
This sequence comes from Tupaia belangeri chinensis, assembly GCF_000334495.1. Classification (NCBI taxonomy): domain Eukaryota; kingdom Metazoa; phylum Chordata; class Mammalia; order Scandentia; family Tupaiidae; genus Tupaia; species Tupaia belangeri. The sequence continues at coordinate 238,337 of NW_006209736.1, read as the reverse complement.
AGATGAGGATCAATTTGAGCCAGTGATGATGAAAGCAGCAGCTGCCGACCTGGCCTCAGAGGAGGAAGAAGAGGATGATGAGGATGAGGAAGATGAGTCTGAAGAAGAAGCTATGGAAACCACACCAGCCAAAGGAAAGAAAACTGCAAAAGCTGCACCTATGAAAGCCAAGACCATGGCTGAAGCTGAAGCTGAAGAGGATGATGAGGATGATGATGAGGAGGAGGAGGAGGAAGATGAGGACGACGATGATGATGAAGATGATGATAAGGAGGAAGATGAAGAGGAAGAAGAGCCAGTCAGAGAAGTTCCTGGAATATGAAAGAAGGAAATGACCAAACAGAAAGCAGCTCCTGAGGCCAAGAAAGAGAAGGTGGGAGCCACAGAACCAACTATATTCTTACATCTGTTTGTTGGAAACCTGAACAATAACAAATCTATTCCCGAATTAAAAACTGGTATTAGTGATTTATTTATTTATTTATTTTTTGCTAAAAATGATCTTGCTGTTGTGGATGTCAGAATCAGTACATCTAGGGAGTCTGGCTATGTTGACTTTGAATCTGCTGAAGACCTAGAAAAAGCTTTGGAACTCACCGGGTTAAAAGACTTTGGCAATGAAATTAAACTAGAGAAACCAAAAGGAAATGACAATAAGAAAGACTGAGATGCAAGAACACTTTTGGCTAAAAATCTCCCCTACAAAGTCACTCAAGATGAATTGAAAGAAGTATTTTGAAGGTGACAGGGAGATCAGAATAATCAGCAAAGATGGGAAAAGTAAAGGGATTGTCTATACTGAATCTAAGACAGAAGCTGATGCAGAGAAATCCTTTGAAGAAAATCAAGGAACAGAGATTGATGGGTTGTCTGTTTCTCTATACTACACTGGAGAGAAAGGTCAAAATCAAGACTATAGAGGTGGAAAGAATAGCACTTGGAGTGGTGAATCAAAAACTCTGGTTTTGAGCAACCTCTTCTACAAGGCAACCGAAGAAACGCTTCAGGAAGTATTTGAGAAGGTGACCTTTATCAAAGTGCCTCAGAGCCAAAATGGCAAATCTAAAGGGTATGCGTTTATAGAATTTGCTTCATTTGAAGATGCTAAAGAAGCTTTAAATTCCTGTAATAAAAGGGAAATTGAAGGCAGAGCAATCAGGTTGGAGCTGAAAGGACCCAGTGGATCACCTAATGCAAGAAGTCAGCCCTCCAAAACTCTGTTTGTCAAAGGTCTGTCTGAGGATACTACAGAAGAGACATTAAAGGAATCTTTTGACGGCTCTGTTCGTGCAAGGATAGTCACTGACCGGGAAACAGGATCCTCCAGAGGGTTTGGTTTTGTAGACTTCAACAATGAGGAAGATGCCAAAGCTGCCAAGGAGGCTATGGAAGATGGTGAAATTGATGGAAACAAAGTTACCTTGGACTGGGTCAAGTCTAAGGGTGAAGGTGGTTTTGGGGGTTGAGGTGGAGGCAGAGGAGACAGAGGAGTAGGAGGAGACCACAGGCCACAAGGAAAGAAGACGAAGTTTGAATAGTCTCTCTGTCCCTCTGTCTTCCCTTTTCCATAGAAAGAAATGACTGTAAGGTTTTTACTCTGTTACATGATACGGACAGAGCCTTCTGAGGACATTCCAAGACAGTGTGCAGTCCTATGGTCTACTTGGAAAGCTGTGGAAATAACATTTCAAGGGAGATACTCTTGTTGGTTTTGACTGGATATTCATATAAACTTTTTAAAGAGATGAGCTATAGAGCTTACCCTTATCTGTAAGTTTTGAATTTGTATTGTTTCATCCCATGTACAAAATTAGTTTTTTCCTACAAGTAGTGTTTCTTTCTTTCTTTTTCTTCCCCCCCCCCCCCCCCGTTGGGCAATTGTAAAGGAAAGCAGAATGTTTTATCTTAACTTTACGACAATTAAAAAAAGTCCTAAACTCTGAAAAAAAAATACATGAATATAATATGTAATGATCAAATAATGGGAATAAACATATTCACTATCTCTAACATTTATCATTACTTCATGTTGTGAACATTCAAAATACTTTATTATATCTACTTTGAAATATACATTGATACCAACTATATATTGTCACCGACTATAGTTACCCTATTGGGCTATAGCATTCTGGAACTCATTCCACTTATCTATTTGCAACTTCCGTTATCTGTTAACCAAGATTTACTTACCCCCCTCCCCATCCCAGCTTCTGGTATCTACTATTTCATTCTCCACTTCTATGTGATCACATATTTTAGCGTCCACTAATAAATGAGAACATACAGGATTTGTTTTTCAATGTCTGATTTATTTCACTTAGCAATATTAACTCCATCTTGTTGCAAGTGATAGGATTTTATCTTTTGCTGTGGCACATTAAATTCTCTATACTGTTTAAACATTTTTTTCCTGTACGGTGTGTCTGCTTGCCAGAAAGAGCCAGAGAGAGAGAGAGAGAGAGAGAGAGAGACAGCACTCCCAAGGGGGATGGCCACCCCACAATCCCTTTCCCTCTATTCTACTGTTGGGATTTTGGGCATGTAAGAACACATGCCCAGTGTGTTTTTCACTGGGTCCAGTACTTGAACTATACAGTCAAACATATGGGATCTAGCTGCCTTAACCATCACACCATCCACTGGTCCCCCATACTGTTTAAATTACTGTAGCTTAGAAGTATATTTTGAAATTCGGAAGTGTGAGTCCTATGACTTTTTTTAAAAATTGTTTTGGCTATTTTGGGTCCCCTGAAATTCAATGTGAATTTGAGGATTGGTTTTTCCATTTCTGCAGGAAAAAAATGTTGGAATTTTGATAAGATTGCATTTAACCTGCAGATTGTTTTTTGATAGTACTTACATCTTAATGATATGAATTCCTTCAATGGTTATCTTTCAATTTATTTAGGCCTTCTCCAATTTTTTTTCAGCAGTGTTTTGTAGATTTTAGTACACAAGTCTTTAGGCGCCTTAGTAAAATTTATTTCTGATTTTTCTAAAGATACTATCAAAAATGAAATTGATCAGGGAGTGAGATATCTCTTACTCCACTCTTTCTTGTGCAGAATTGCTTTGGCAATATGTAATCTTTCATGATTCCAGACAAATTCTGTAATTTTTTTCCCTAGGTCTGTGAAGAATGTGCCTGGTAGTTTGATTTGGATTGCATTAAATATGTAGATTAATTTGGGTAGTGGACCAGCAGTTAGCATAATGGTTATGTCGCTGGACTCCCATGTAGTCCACTACAGTTCGAGTCCAGGACCCGGTGGCTTAAACGCACACCGGGCACGTGTGTGTGCATGCCCAAGATCCCGAGAGGAGAATGGAGGAGGAAGGATTGCGGCATGGCCATCCCCCGTGGGGGATGAGTTCTCACTTTCTGTCCTTCTGTCTCTCTCTGTCTTTCTGGCAAGTGCACACATCCTATGGCAAAAACCACTTAAAAATTAAAAAAAAAAAAGAAAGAAACCCTGCAGCTTCATCTGTTCTTTGTTTCCTGATCCCTTTTTTTGGTTTTTACTTTCAAAAGATATTTTCACTAAGTATAGCATCTGAGATTGAGAGTACTTTTCTTTTAGTACTTTACAAAGGTTGCTTTGCTGTCTCAACTTGCACATTTTCTTATGAGAAACCTGCTATTATTCTCACATTAGTTCCTCTGTATGTAATGTGTGTCTCCTCCCTCTCCTGATTGCCTTTCTTAGCTCAACATTCTTTATTTTATTTTTTTCTTATTTTTACATTCAATCACTATATATCTTTACAACATTGAAAATAAATTTTCACAGTATGAATACCCTGTATATTAGTCTGGTCAAAAAAATTACTGTATACATTGTCATCAACAGATAGTTTTCCTTTTTTTTTTTGTCTGCTGAATTTTTTCCACCTTGAATCCCTCCCCCACACCACATTTCCTGCCCTCTTCTCATACTGTCTCTGGTATCCATAGTTGCTTTCCATGTTTTTATGACTTGCAATATTTCAATTTTTGCCATAGAGTAGACATTTGGTATATATTAAGTGAGGATATGCAATGTCTCTCTTTCATAGACTGGCTTATTCCACTTAGCATTATATCTTCCATATTCATCCACTTTCTGTCAAACAGTAGGGTCTCTTTATTTTTTTATGGATGAGTAGTATTTCATAATGTGTATGTGCCTTACTTTTTCTTTTTTTCTTTTTTCTTTTTTTGGAGAGGTTTTTTGCTATAGGGCACATGCACTCACCAGAAAGACAGAGAGAGACATAGAGACAGAAAGTGAGAAATCACCCCCCAGGGGGGATGGCCACACCACAATCCCTTCTCCTCCATTCTCCTCTCGGGATCTTGGGCATGCACACACATGTGCCTGGCGTGAGTTTAAGCCGCCGGCTCTGGGACTCGAAGCACAGTTGACTACATGGGAATCCAGCAACACAGCCATTACACCAACTGCTGGTCCCTGTGCCATAGTTTTTCGATCTATTCATCTGTTACTGGACATTTGGATTGATTCCATGTCTTAGCAATTGTGATAATGCTGCAATATATGGATGTGCAAGTGTTTTTCCAACTGAGTGCATTTCTAACCTTTGGATAGATACCCAGGAGTTGAATTACTGGATTGTATGATAGTTCTATTTGTAGGTCCTTGAGGAACATCCATACTGTTTTCCAGAGTGGTTGTACTAATTTACATTCCCACAAACAGGATAGGAGATTTCCCTTTTCATCACAGCCTCACCAGCACTTTTCTTTCTTTATTTTTAAAACCTTAGCCACTCTGACTGTGGTTAGGTGGTATCTCATTGTAATTTTGATTTGCATTTCCCTTATGATAAAGGATGTTGAATATTTTTTTCATATGCTTTTAGAGTGTTCACATGTCTTCCTTGGAGAGGTGTCTGTTCAAGAGGGCAACATGTCTCATGCCAGATGTGATTTGTATGGTTTTCTAACATTCAGTAAATTTAACTTACTGACTTAACTTTTGAACATACAAATTACAGTTATTATTATTTTTAATATTCTCTGTTTTTCTTCTTATCAGAGGGTGCATGTGCTAGCCAGAGAGAGAGAAAGAGAGACAAAACACCTCCCCAGTAGAGTGTGGTCATTCTGCGATTCCTTCCCCTCTATTTTTTTTTTCTCTTTTTCTACTTTATTGATCTGGACACAAGTAAAACTGGAAATAAAAGACAGAATCTTGCAGTATTTCCAGAATGATAATAATTAACTTTCTCACCATCAATAAAAGCAAAAAAGCAGCCCATTCAGCCCAGGCCAATTACACAGAAATGGACAGCTTCTATAAAAACAACAGCAGTCCTCAGGTCTGTCTCTCATCATCATTATAAAGATGGTACTCCACTGTAGTTTTGGCCCAACCTTCTCCACAAGAAATTGGGAGCAGATATTCTTGCACAGAAGAGAGCCTGGTCACTTTCGTTTCTGCAGCACGATTTGTTCCAACATTTATAATGGTATTGGTCAATCACCTACTCCATTGCACATTCCAATCAAATGACATCCAAGGCCATCAGTAGATCACCACCCTGACTGTATGTGTGCAAAAGGCTTGGCCTGGTACGAACTCTGAACAATCAGTTGAGAGAAGTCTGTCTGTGGCATGTTACGTGTAGTAGGAGGACTCGGAATTGGCCATTTTTCTGATTCTATTTTTTTCTCATTTTCTCATCCAAGATTTCCACTTCTGTGCTATCCTTTAGTGCCTCTAAAATGAGATTAACATTTGTAGTAAAAGCCTGAACATGATGAAAGCCAACAATCAGGGAAATAGACAGGGAACCTTGTTCATCCATCTTTCTCCAAAGAAAAAAGTCTCTTTCTAAATTTATGATAACCTTGCAATTTTTTATCTCAATTTCATTAGCCAATCAGTCTCTAACACCCATCTAAGCCCTCTTATCAGTCTAAGAGCAAGGAGATTAGGTAGCAGATAGTAGGAAGTAAATAAATGATATGTATAATCTTTGTGTTCTCACAAACTGCCATGATCTTCTCTGTCTCACAAGGTCTCTTTGTCTTCCATATTTTTGAGGTAGTATCCAATTGTTCTTAATAAATAGGAGATCCTGGTGCCAATGCCATTGCCCTGCCACCGCTGGTGCTCCCAAGGCCTCTTGTGCAAGAAGCAAAGAACTCTATGAGATATAAATAGCTTTGTCTGGGGCCACTAGATCTGGACTTACACCTTTGGGGAGGGACATTAGGTTCTATTTTCTCTTGTTTCCAAGTGTCTCATGAAAGAGAGAGCGTTTTCTTCTCCGTCTCTGTCTCTGAGTGATGAGGTGGACTATAACCCCTAAGAAGCTCATTTTCTCATTAATTATATGTCTCAGAAAATATGCTCACATTTTTCTTCCCCTTTATACATCTAGCCAGGCACCTCTCCTTAGAGGTCTGTCACCTGATTTAATTTGTTTTCGCATAAGATTTCTCTCCAACCAAGTTAAAAAAAAAAAAGAAACCTTTATAATCCTACGTGGTTACATACCATAGAAAAGTGAATTCACGTTTCTAAACCTGTCTCTTTATTTATAAATAAGATAATAAATTTTTTCCCTTCCTGGAATGACAAATTGGTTTTGCAACACTTGAGCTGGTAAATGCTCTGGTTTTTGTTCACAAGGACAGTATAAAGAGGAAA
>NW_006209736.1:219353-231160 GCF_000334495.1 Tupaia belangeri chinensis | reverse complement strand
AAGAAATAGGAGATCCTGGTGCCAATCCCATTGCCCTGCCACCGCTGGTGCTCCCAAGGCCTCTTGTGCAAGAAGCAAAGAACTCTATGAGATATAAATAGCTTTGTCTGGGGCCACTAGATCTGGACTTACACCTTTGGGGAGGGACATTAGGTTCTATTTTCTCTTGTTTCCAAGTGTCTCATGAAAGAGAGAGCGTTTTCTTCTCCGTCTCTGTCTCTGAGTGATGAGGTGGACTATAACCCCTAAGAAGCTCATTTTCTCATTAATTATATGTCTCAGAAAATATGCTCACATTTTTCTTCCCCTTTATACATCTAGCCAGGCACCTCTCCTTAGAGGTCTGTCACCTGATTTAATTTGTTTTCGCATAAGATTTCTCTCCAACCAAGTTAAAAAAAAAAAAGAAACCTTTATAATCCTACGTGGTTACATACCATAGAAAAGTGAATTCACGTTTCTAAACCTGTCTCTTTATTTATAAATAAGATAATAAATTTTTTCCCTTCCTGGAATGACAAATTGGTTTTGCAACACTTGAGCTGGTAAATGCTCTGGTTTTTGTTCACAAGGAAAGAATAAAGAGGAAAAATCCATGTATATGGTCATTTCTAGGAAAATTAAATACAGACACACAGAAATAAAAGAGTTCAAAAACTAAGAAAATGGCCAACTTAATTGTAAGGACAAGTCTGGAGTTGAATTTTATATACCAGAATTTAATCAGGAAGATTGAACCACAACAGAAGATAGATTAAGTACATGGGACTGAACTGGTGAAATGCATTTTATGACTTTTGACTAAAACATGCTAATTTTCTTCTAAGCTTTGTTTTCCGGTTTTAAGGATGTTTTGTCCTGTCTTGAGCTGTCAATAGGTTCATGTACCTACTATTTGAACAGAATCCTAACCTGTTTCCTGGTTTTATGTTTTAAGCAAAGTTCCTTAGCATTTCTTCAATTTATTAAAGTTAAAATTGCTCTTCTTGAAATTATCAACTGAACTTGCTATTGAAAGTAATTAGATTATATAAGAAATTGTGTGATTGAGACCAGCAGTTAGCATAATGGCTATGTCGCTGGACTCCCATGTAGTTGACCGAGGTGTGCGGGCGTGCCCAAGATCCCAAGAGGAGAATTGAGGAGAAGGGATTGCGGCGTAGCCATTCCCCCAGAGAGTGATTTCTCGCTTTCTGTCTCTCTGTCTCTCCAAAGGAAAAAAAAGAAAAAGATAAAGAAATTGTGTGATCAATAAAATGTGGGGGAAAAAGAATGAAAAACAATTGTAGAAGATAGTGTGAAAGGAGGGTGGGAAAGGGCAGAGGGTCAGAAATGGAGGTTAATAATATATATATATATTTCATATATACATATATATGAAACTAGAAATGGAAAATTATTGACAGTAACATGTATGATTAAGCCAATATGTAGTATATTCTGGATGGGAAATCACATTTTGTATACTGTGACAATGCTTAGGGAATGAATGTAAATTAATTAATTAAAAAAGTTTCAGTGAGGGGGACCAGCAGTTAGTGTAATGGCTATGTCGCTGGACTCCCATGTAGTTGACCGTGGTTTGTGTCCCGGACCCGGTGGCTTAAAACTCACGCCGGGCACGTGTGCGTGCGTGCCCAAGATCCCGAGAGGAGAATGGAGGAGAAGGGATTGCGGCATGGCCATCCCCCCTGGGGGGTGATTTCTTGTTTTTTGTCTCTCTGTCTCTCTCTCTCTGTCTGTCTGGCGAACGCACGCGCCCTATCACAAAAACCTCTCAAAAAAAAAAAGTTTCAGTGGGGTCAGCAGTTAGTGTAATGGCTATGTTGCTGAACTGTCATATAGCTGACTGGTTCGAGTCCCAGACCTGGTGGCTTAAACTCATACCGGGCGCATGTGCATGCATGCCCAAGATCCCGAGAGAAAAATAGAGGAAAGGGATTGTGATGTGACTGTCCCTCCGGGGGGTGATTTCTCACTTTCTTTCTCTCTGTCTCTCTCTGTCTTTCTGGCGAGCACACGTGCCCTATAGCAAAAACCTTTCCAAAAAAGTTTCAAAAAAAAAAAAAAAAAAGAAAAAGCCCATGGAAAAAAAAAAAAAAGATAAAGCTCATGGAAATACGTGTAATGGGAAAACTATGTATGAATTTCAAAAAGGTTTTGTACCAAAAAATCATACTTCAATTGGAAAATAAATAAATATACAAAAAAGAGGAAAAAAAATCTATGTATATGGTCATTTCCTAAGACATATCAGGAACAGTATTGCCATTGGATCACAAGCCAGAGTGTGTCTCCATTTCTGTGAAATATTGCCCTGTACATAATATTGCCTAATTGTTGAGGCTTAACCGCAACTACCAGACCAATTCCCAGTGCCCCTTGGCTGAAGGCACTATTATAATTCTATATTGAAGTTTGCTTTTCAACTCTGAGCAATGGCTTCTGCTTTTGCCATCTACCTTCAGTAACTAGGCTGCCCACACTTTCCAGAACAATGCTGCACCAGCACAGACCTATTTTAACCAGTTTCTTCTGTTTGATAACTAGAGGCTAGTACATGCCTCCAGGTCTCAAGCCTCTGTCATTCTTGGACACCACACCAAATGCATGAATTTCTGATCATTTGTGGGACACAGATACGGTTTAGTACCTGTTGATGATGACATGTATAATATTCTCGACTGGACTGGTCTGAGGTGTATATCATCCTGGGTAAAGTCTCTTTACAATCTACTGATGTAAAGTGATTGAATGTATAAATAATAATAATAACAAACAAACAAACAAACAAACCTTCCTCTCCATATCTAATGCCCCATCTCTAATGCGCTCTGGCTTTTCGGTTTCATGGTTAAAAAATAGCTTCTCTCTATCCTTGACTTTTTTTTCCTCCAGTGTTCACTCCAGTTCTTTATCTTATTTATAGTGATATAATACTATGACAAAAATGACTTTAGGTATCATTTTCCATTTTTGCCTAGCTTGCCTAAAGATAGCATTGGCCTGCAGCACTTTCCAATAGATGATTCTTTTGTTGTCATACCTTATATACTATATAGACCTGGGGGCAGAGATGTCTTTCTATTAGTTTTCCAGATAGTAGATCCAACTGTATAATAACCGATTCATATTTAAATCCTGGTATTTCCACTTACTAGCTGTGTGACCTGGGCAAGTGAATTCACGTTTCTAAACCTGTCTATTTTTAAATAAAGACTATAAATTTGTTCTACTGAGATTATTGTGAGAATAAAGTTTAAATGAGGTAACATGTAAAGTGTCTAATATTGACTCTATTAGATGAAAACCCCCCACAAATGTTGCGATTACTTTTCAAACTATAACTCCTCCACTGTCTTGGAAAAGTCCCCCTTCTTCTGAGGTTTGTGACTCATGACAGGTATCAAGAGCCTGAATGAGCATAACCAAGGACCTGTAGTAAGATGCAGAAGACAAAAGTGTTCAGGAACGTGGTTAGAGCATCTCAAACTTTTAATAGATTATCCAAGTTTCCTTCTTCTTGAGCACCACCATGTGGTACAATTAGAAATATAGGACTGCATCTTTGGGAAAAGGCTGGGGTTTGAGGAAGACACTGAAGTCTTCTACTGCAAAGTAGCAATAGAAGTAATAGAAAGCATGGATAAGAATGGATAAGACAGTCAAGAGAGAAAAAGTAGAAAGAAAAAAGGCGAGGGCATTAAATTGGAGTAATAGAAGTAATGATTTTCTTCAAAAGAAAATATCACAGGCCAGCCAGTGCATGGTGATTTAGGTGGCTGTATCCCACATGGCCAACTGGGTGATTTGAGCTCCTGATGGGTGGATTGAAAAATACTTGTAGGACACGTGCATGTGTGTGTGCCCAGAATCACAAAAGACAAATGGAAGAGAAGGAATTGAGGAGTGACCATTCCCCATGGGGAGTGCTTTCTTGCTTTCCCACTTTCTCTATCTCAATCTCTCTGTCTCCCTCTGGTGAGTGCATGTTCACTCTAGCAAATTTTTAAAAATATCACTTTACCAGACATTTAGTGACTGTGGATCCTATAGGAAATAAAACAATGTATAAAGACAAGTGACTATATGGTTGGGCCAAGGAATAGAGTTGCTTTTCTTTTCCTTCTTCTCTCCTTTCCCCTTCCTTTTTCTCTGCATCTTTTTTCTCCTCTTTCCTTCCCTTTTCTTTCTTTTATACGTATAAATCCATTTATCAAATATCCATTGGCAGCACTAAGAACAAAAAGTAAGTAAGCCACAGGTCTTGTCCTGAAGAAGGTTGCAGTCTTGAGGATGGAAGAGGGTGGGGGGCAAGAAAACAGATGTTTATAATGTGTTAATACCCATCAGATGACATATCTGTGGTTGAACAATTTTGAATTAATTATATTTCTCCAATAACAAGGGAGAATGCATCACATAGGGAACTGTAGAGCAACTCAATAAGAGGGCATTAGAAAAGGCTTGGGGACAAAGGCAATAATTCCCAAAATAGACAAATGGGATTACGTCAGATTAAGGAATTTCTGCACAGCAAAGGACACCATAATTAGTGTGAATCGACAACCCTCAGAATGGGAGAGAATTTTTGTTAACTGTGCCTCAGATGACCAGAGTGCACAGAGAACTCAAGCAGCTTACCCGGAAAAAAATGATTAACTCAATTAAAAGATGAGAAAATTAGCTGAATAAACAACTCTCTAAGGAAAACATATGAACAGCCAAAAAGCATATGAAAAAATGTTCAACATTCCTCATAGTAAGGGAGCTGCAGATCAAACCCACAATGAGATACTACCTAACCCTAGTCAGACTGGTGAAGATTAAAAAAACAAATAATGATAAGTGCTGGAGGGGATGTGGTGAAAGAGGAATGCCACTACACTGTTGGTGGGAATGTAAATTGGTCCAGCCACTGTGGAGAATGATATGGAGATTCCTCAAAGACCTTCAAATAGAACTACCATATGATCTAGCAATTCCACTCCTGGGTGGAATCTCCTACCCAAAGGAAAGGAGAGCACTCAGTTGGAAAAGTGCTTGCACTACTATTTTCACTGCAGCATTATTCATGATTGCTAAGACTTGGAACAAACCCAAATGTCCACAAACTGATAAATGGATTGAAAAAGTGTGGCACATATACTCCATGGAATACTATTCAGCCATAAAAAACAACAAGGGCCTGGAATTTGATAGAAAGTGGATGAATATGGAAGATATGTTGCTGAGTGAAGCAAATCAGGCTATGAAAGAGAGACATTGCATACTTAACATATACTGACTTCCCACACTCTATGGTAGAGACTGAAAGACTGGAGCACATAAGTATTAAACATTGTAATGGACACTAGAGACAAAGTGGACAGAGAGTGTGGGAGGAGAAGATCGTAGGAAAGGAAATTTTGGGGGAAAATGAGAGGTAAGACACTTGTGGGATGCATAAAGTTTATTATCTGTTGACAAGGATGTGTGTAATAGTCTCAACTGGGTTGGACTGAGGTGTAAATCATGCTGGGTAAAATCTCTTCACAATCTAAATGATGCATAGAGATTTAATATACGAATAATAATAATAAAAAAGAAAAGGCTTAGAGGGAAGGGGGGTATAGCCACGGCATGGTAGTTAAAGCAGCTGGATCCCACATGGCTACCTGTACAGTTTGAGTCCGGGACTGGCAACTTGAAAAATGTCCCAGGTCTGTGAGCATGCTTGCCCAAAATCTCAAGAAGAGAGTGGAGGAGAAGGGATTGCCCCCAAGGGATGCTTTCTTACTCTCTCTCTCTCTCTCTCGTGAGCATATGTACCTTATAGAAAGTTTTAAAAACAAGGAAAATAAAAGGCTTATAGAATTTTGGTAAAGTAGGGCTTCATGTTAGATGAGATGTTATCAGGGAGCAAGAGAAATCCTATCATTGGATGCCTTTTTTTTTTCTCTAGAGGTTTTTGTGTTAGGATGTGTGCACTCATGAGAGAGAGAGAGAGAGACAGAGAGACAGAGGGAAAATGAGAAATCACCCTCAGGGGGGATGGCTATTCCTGCAATCCCTTCTCCTCTATTCTCCTCCCAGAATATTGGGCACACATGCACATGTGTCTGGTGTGAGTTTCAAGCCACAGGTTCCAGGGAGAAATGGCGGAGGAGAAGGGATTGCAGAGCGACCATTCCCCATGGTGGTGGTGTTTCTTTCTCTCTCTCTGGTGAGCCCATGCAATCCCTAGCAAATTAAAAGTAAACAAAAAAAAGTCATATCTAGAAGGAAGGAGGCATAACCCAGGCCTAGAACTCTAAGTGATAAATAAGCTGCTGAGAAAAGGGGATGTTTTATATTCACATTTAGCTTCAATAGGAAAACATGGCAGTCTAGCTGCAAGTGTCAGGGCAACTCCCAGCTCCTACAAGACTTGGCTGTAAGTATCAGGCCACTTCCTGGGTATCAAGAGCTGCTTTTTCTTTCTGGATGCCCCCATTAGGCAAAGAAAGGCAGGAAATGAATTCATATGTCAGTTTTTCACCATTTTGGGGATTTTAATAATTAACATCACAAGGGTATTCGGAGAATGTCTGTAGCTGGACTAAGGTTAATTTATCCTGTTTCTTCTCTGTAGAATGAGTTATTGAATCATTCAAAATAAAATTTTAGACTCTAGACATGAAATGTTGGCAAATCGCAACTCAGACAATTAGCAAAAATAAAGTGTTTATTAGTTCTCTAACAGGTCACAAAGCCAGGGAGTATAGACTAAAAAGCCTCAGCAATGATAACATGTTTTAGAATCCAACTGGCTCTGTTTTGGAGATCCAGGTGCATTTTTCCTCTTAGTTTATGACAGACTGTTCTACCTTTTCTATAATATTTACATATGTACATCAAGAAGTAGTTACTATAATACAATATTTGGGTGAATAAGAAGAAATCAAGAGCTTTTCAATTGTTCATGTTAACTCTAGATAATGAATTTTTTAATTAAAAACTTCCTATTATTTCTTTTTACATTTAATCACTGTACATCTCCACTAAAAAATGAATCTTCCCAGCATGAATACACTGCAAATCAGCCCAGTCAAAGACATTACCATATACATTATTGTCAACAGATAATTTTCCATTTAATTTATAGTGTTTTGGCAACCAAGGCAGACATTGTGTTATCTATGATTTATGCAAGGGTCAGAAGTTTTGGATGACTTTTTCTAGTTGTATTATTTCTTTTGTGGGAACCATAACCTGTACAGTATGGAAAAAGGAGTCAATCATCTCTCCTGGAAATTCTCTCAAGTAGCTTGTGCTTACCTCATTTTGAAGGCGTCTGCATTTTTCTCCCCCAAGAAAACATGGAGAAGTAGGAATTTTAAATATCTCAAATTGCCTATCATTTACCCAGAATCCTTAGGTTGTTAGTGGCAGATGAGGTTAAGCCTGATAGCCACATAAATAATATCCCAGTGAGATTCAGGCTAGGTTGGTAGTATGAGTATCACTTGGTACAACAAGAGTAAGCCAATATTTTGTTTTTCCAGGTGAGCAAATTCCTTTAGTGGAGCTAAATGATTCCTGCAAGGTTACTGTGCTGTGTTTGAATAAAATAAATATTTATTACAATTCCTAAAGATCTAGGTTTTGCTGATAAGAGTGTAAGAGGCTCAGCAGAAGTATCTTCTTGATGTAAAGTCAAGGTCCATTTTTTAAAAGCAGAATCCTTTTTAAAAATTTATTTATTAATTTTTAACATAAAGCTTGGCAGTTTGACCATTTTAAATTTTTTTATATATTTTTAAATTATTAATCATACATTAAATTGCTGTACATCATTTAGATTGTGAAGAGACTTTACCCAACATGATATATACCTCAGTCTAGCCCAGCTGAAACCACCGTACACATCCTCATCAACAGATAATAAATCTTATAAGACTGAAGTCTAGGGAGAAAAACATAAATACCAGAAGGGAGTTATAAAAGGAAATCTTCTTTCTGAGCTCTTTAAAAGAAAGCTATTAAAATTTGACCAGTAAGGAGAGAGAGGAATTAAGTTTATCTTGTGCCACAGTTGTGGGCAGAAATTGTCTACTTCTGAAGTAGGTGGCTTATTCTGTATTCTTGGAAAGAATCTGACTTCTGGATAATTCCTAAAAATCCTCAGTTCGAGATCTCCCAATGGATGTAGTTCTAGTAGTCAGAACAAAGTGATGTATGTTTTTGCCATGCGAAGGTATGATTTCAAGGATCAACACTTAATCTATTATTGTGTCAAATATTAGCAGTACCTTATAAAGTTGTTTTTTTTTTTTTTCATGGAGGATCAAGGACAATTTTTCCCTTGTGTCATTTCCAGAAGATCAAATCCCTAGGTTGAAAGTCATACAGAAATTGTTTACATAAAATTTTGGAAATAAAGCTTGTGCTTTTTGGTGAAACATTTGGATATGATCTCTTGTATTCAGACATTTTAGTCTGTGGTATAGTAGAATCTAGGAATGGAACTAATTGCCACATGGGTGGAGCCGTATGTAATGAACACAGGAGGAGACAACTTGTAGATTTTACAAGGGGCCGGTCTTACTGTTGTCAAGGCAGATGGTAAATTGGGTTCTTGAAAGTTTGAGGATTTCCAAGAGCTTTGACAATGATAGTTTTAGAATTCCACTAGGTCTCTTAACATTTCTTGAAGTCTATAGATGATAAGGACATGAAGTTCTGAGTAAAAAGCACTCAATTTTCTTTAATAATGCTACCAGTGAAACATGAGTCCTCTTACTGGAGAAATAAGTTGAGATTCTATTCGATTTTGGAATAGAATATGAAACAAATTTTAAAAAATCATGACAACCATAGCTCTCTTAGCCAGCTAAGAGAGCGCACTCATCCTAGGAATGAAAAACAATAACCAGAACATATTTAGGGGTTGTTGCTAGAGGCACTTTTATAAAATCCATTTTCAGATATTCAAAGGGGCTTTGAGGCTTTGCTTCATGTCTATGTCTTACCTTTATAGTCTTGCCAGGATTGTACCTTTGGCAGGTATAATGTGCATTAGAAACATATTTTTCAATATCCATAAAATTACTTAACCAATGTTACTTCACTATTATGATCAATTTATCTCTGCTATTGTGGAGAAATATCTTGAAAAATTTTTTGTTAAACTCTACTTTTATTATGGCCCTCCCTTTAGGTAAAAAACAAAACATCTCAAGGTTTTTTTAAGTTTTGCATCTATTTCATAGGGGTTTATGTAAGGAAAGGAAAAACATACACACTAGTGAGAATTACAGTGTGGCTAGTTTACAGGATTCAGGCTCTTGAAAATTTTACCAAGCTAGATGAACAAAAAGGTCAGTATTTATTAATCCTTCAGGTGATGGAAATGAAGAAGGAACTGCCTCTTAAGTTAAACAAAGTGATCTCTTGTTTAGATAACCATGAGAAACAATCTCCTCATAAGGATTTATTTTCTTTTGTTTCAAGGCATCTCTCAAATGGAAACCCTGTTTCACATTTTTCTTAATTGCCATAGGGTGCATGCTCTTGCCAGAAAGAGAAATAGACATGGTCGTGGTGGTGGTGGTGGTGGTGGTGGTGGGGAAGGTGAGTTGAAAGCATCCCCCAGTGGGGTATGTTCATGCCATAATGTCTTCTTCATTTCTCCATCCTGTTGAGGTATGGGGAATATGTACACACAAGCGTGAGGTGTTTTGTAATCTGCTGGGCCAAGATTTGATATGAGGTTGATCATGTAAGATCCAGCTACTTTAAGATGACCCCATGGGAACAATGATTTATATAAAAACAATGTTTGTGTAACTTGGTGTCTGTGGAATTTGGTGAAAGACCATTTGTCATCAATCAGGAGTCAGATGAAACAAACTGATTCCAGGCAAGTAAAACTAAATGAAGCAGTTTTCAGGGACGCAAAGACAAGATTGAGAAAGGAATCTTTATAATGTTTTGATATGGTGATTTCAGGCAATGTATGGCAAAAGGACACTGGTCTCAGAAAATCTTCTGAGCACCTCAGCCTCATGGACTAACTTGAGAATAGACTTACTGGGTTTATGCCTATTATCCCCTATAGACTAATCATATAATAGACAAAGAATACTTAAAATACTAAACAAGCATACAGATCATAAGAAGGTCAGAAGATGATTTCACCAAGGAACAACACAAATCTGACTCAATAATCAAATCCTAAGAGATTTTATTCCTAGGAAAATAAAATAAACCCAATGATGAAGAGATTCAACAAAACATCTGAGCATAACTCATTATGAATTTTCTACCAGCCATGGGTAGTATGGCACCTTGAATAGGTAGACAAAAGAGATCTCAGATGTGTGCATTATTATTGAGTTGAGGATTCAGGTCCAATGCAGAGGGGACTTCTGAATCCTGGTGGATACCCTATTTGTGTGAATACCTTCCAGGACAGTATTGACAAGAGAGCATCCATAGTATTGAACAGTTTCTTTATTGCTGGTTGCAACAAATGAGAATATCCCCTCTAGGAAACCATGGAACATCCCAGTAGGAGGTTGTTTTTGCTTTTTTGGCTATTATAAATAAAGAAGCTATGAGCATTTCCTTTTTTTTTTTTAACTTTTATTCACTTGTAATTATCACCAATAAGATGGAGGTCCTAGCATTTTAAAAAACTCACTGTAAAATAAAGATTGCCATAAAACATGTGTTGTGGATATTTCAATATATACTGTGGAGCAAAAACTAATCGTGCAATACCTGCTATCCTGTACCTTCTGAGTCCAGCTTCATTGCTGTGAAGCTCCCCCAGCTAGCCCCACCCCCACCCTATAGAGCCCAGTGCTAGCCAGGACAGAATTCATCCAGACAGCTCCATCTCTGCTGTCTGGTAAAAGCATGCTGCATGGTTTTCATTTTGTAACCCTTTTTAATTTTCTGTGACATATTTTTCTCCCCCTTTTGTTATAGTTCTTTCCTTCTTTTTCTTCCTATTTCTTCACTTTTTCTTCCCATCTCTGCTTTCTTTTTCTTCCTATTTCTTCACTTTTTTCCCTATTGTTTCCTACTCTCTTTTTCTTTTTCCTTACTTTCCTATTTTATTACTCAGCCCTTACTCCTGCCTAAAGAAGACTAGGTGCATAGTAACTAAACATCTGAATATTGGGAGTTTTAGAGAATTCCTTGCCCCTCATTGTACTGGTTGTAAAAAGAGGGAAACTCTTTCATAAATCTGATTTCAATACTCCTCCTGTTGGGGGTGGTGGTGCCCGCCCTATGGCAAAACACTCCTCTTGTGATTCCCACACTGGAAGACACAGTAGAAGGGAGAAAATAGCACTGAATTATTTCACAGTAAGGGAAATACATGAGCTCACACTTACACAATCCTTCCCAAAAAATTAGCCAAAAGTGAATACATTACCAATGACTAAAAATCAGAAAAGAGCCTTAAGGATGAGAGAATCAAATAATCCATGACCAACACTCCCATCTTTCGACCCCTGGGCCAGGAACTT
Organism: Tupaia belangeri chinensis; assembly: GCF_000334495.1. Taxonomy (NCBI): domain Eukaryota; kingdom Metazoa; phylum Chordata; class Mammalia; order Scandentia; family Tupaiidae; genus Tupaia; species Tupaia belangeri. Next base: position 219,656 of record NW_006209736.1, on the reverse strand, counting down.
CGAGGGAGGACTGCCCCCTGTAGCTTCAGACCCGGGACCCCCAAGCCAGACACCCTTCTTTCACATAGGAACGCCTTCAGTCCTACCACACCATCTTTCAACCCCTGGGGAAATCACGCGCTGCGCTAGCGTGTGGCGCACGACTTTTTCTTTATTCTACGTATTATTTTCTTCCCACTTATTCAGTCCTTACTTCCTTTATCTATACCATCCCTGGCTGTCTAGATAGGTCTAGAATTACAATTCTGAAACATTCTAGCATTTTAAGACTCTCTGGAATCCTCCCTTTCACTGAACCACCTG
>NW_006209736.1:208650-211944 GCF_000334495.1 Tupaia belangeri chinensis | reverse complement strand
ATTATAAGACATATTTTGAACATTATCTTTAAAATTCAGTATTTTGAAATTTTGAAAGTTGTTTGTAAACTGTCAAGAATTATGGAGTATGAGCTAAAATTTTTTGCTATGTAAAGTAAATGTTTGTGGGAAAATGTGAAAATAAATAAATGAAAGAAAAAAAAACAAATAATCCATCATCTTTAAGGGACTATTCTAGCTTGTCTCCAAGTAGGGAAAAATTAGAGGATATTGTTGATATGTCATAAAAAGAATTTATAACATTTATGGTAACAAAACTATATGAGATGCCAGAAAAAAGACACATTGATCTCCAAGAGATGAGGCAGTCCTTCTACAATATGAAAGAAGAATTGGACATCATAAAAAAGAATCAAACAAAACTGTTAGATATGAAGGCTGTAATACAGGAAGTCAAAACCTCCCTCACAAGTATTAAAAGCAGGTTAGATCATGCAGAAGACAGAATCTCAGAAGTAGAAAACAAAACCAATGACCTAGAAAAAAATATCAAGAATACTGAGAAAACAGACAAGAAAACTGAGGATACTATACAAGAAATACCAGATACTATGAAATACCCAAACATCTGAATAATTGGTATCCCAGAAAATGGAGAAACTAAGAAGGGCATTGATAATCTATTCCATGAAATTCTGGGAGAAAACTTTCCAAGTCTAGAGAGGCACTCAAACATCCAGACCCAAGATATACAAGGAACCCCAAGTAGAATCAATCCAAGAAGATCCTCTCCATGGAACATCATACCTAGATTGGCCAAAACCACAAGGACAAGAGACTTAGATTGGCAAGAGAGAAGTATCAAATCACTTACAAAGAGTATCCCATCAGGCTAACACTGGACATCTCATTGGATACAATGCAAGCAAGGAAAGAATGGGGAAATATATTCAAAGTGTTAAATGAAAAACAATTTCAAAATAAGAATACGATGCCTAGCAGCATTATCCTTCATATGGGAAAAAAAAGATAAAAATATTCTCAAATAAACAAAGTCTGAAAGAATTTATCAACTCCAAACCAGCTCTTCAAGAAATTTTGAAAGGAATATTATACCAAGAAAACTAAAGACAGACAGACAGCAATAAGAGAACAAAAAACAACCAAGTATATGGCCAACTTAATGGTAGGGATGAGTCTGGAAATATCGATAATAACATTAACTGTTAATGGATTAAATTCTCTGATCAAGAGACACAGATTGGCTGAATGGATTAAAAATCAACAACTCTCCTTCTGCTGCCTACAAGAAACCCATCTCATGGATAAATACATCCATAGACTAAAAGTGAAGGGCTGGAAAAAGGTATTCCATGCAAATGGAAACCAAAAAAGACCAGGTTTTGCTATACTGATTTTGGACAAAATCAGGCTTTAACATAAAAACCGTAAGAAGAGACAAAGACAAGCTTTATATAGTAGTAAAAGGACTAATTCACCAAGAAGATATAATGCTTATAAATATCTATGCAGCCAACTCAGGAGCACCCAAACATGTAATGGAAAGACTGCTAGATCTAAAAGGAGAGATAAACTTTAACAGTGTAATTGTTGGAGATATGAACACTTTATTATCTCCTTTAAACAGGCCAAAAAGACAAAAAATCAGCAAAGAGATTCTGGACCTAAATGATACCATAGATCAGATGGACTTGATAGACATCTATAGAACTTCCCACCCCAAAACCACAAAATATACATTTTTTTCTCAACCCTGCATGATACTTTCTTAAAGATTGACCACATGATAGAAAACAAAACCAGCCTTTACAGATTCAAAGGCATAGAAACTATATCCAGCATCTTCTCTGATCATGATGGAATTAAACTTGATATTAATCTCAGGAAAAACCCTCAAAAATGCACAAATACATGGGAACTAAATATTCTACTTCTGGACACTCTCACAATATTCAGACAAGAAGCCATTTTAAAGCTGAGGTGTGTTCTGGTGTGTTTAAGGAAGGCATACTCTAAACCTATCTCCTAGACTCCCAAAATATTCAGACAAGCACTGTGGAGGAGAGATTTTGTCATATAATGACCAGAAACAACCACAGAGGCACAAGAAACATGAGAAACCAAGAAAATATCTCTCCCCTAAAGGAAAAGAACAACACCTCGTCATCTACAGACAGTACAGTAGAATTCTTGGAAATGTCTGATAAAGACTTCTGAATATTCACAGTGACAAAACTAAATGAGATGCAAGAGCTGAGAGATAATGAACTCCAGGAGAAGCTGGAGAAAAGAGACAGTAAGTTCCAGGAGGTGTTGAGGTTCTTTCATGATCTGAAAGAGGAAACACCATAAAAAAGAATCAAATGGAGCTATTAGAGATGAAGGTTGCCCTTCAGGAATCAAAACATCTCTCGAAAGTATTAAAAGCAGATTACTCCATGCAGAAAATTGAATCTTGGATGTTGAAGGCAAAACCTCTGAGATAGAAAAAACAACCAAAAAAAAAAAAAAACCTGAGAAAATAACCCTCCAAAAATCAGAGTAGTATATGAGAAATACTAGACAGCATTAAGTGCCCAAATATTCAGATAATCGATATCTCAGAAGGTGAGGAAACTAATAAAGGCATTAATAATCTATTCCATGAAATCTTGGAAGAAAACATTCCAAATCTAAAGAGGCATTAAAATATCCAGACCCAAGAAATACAAAGGACCCTTAATAGAATCAACCCCAAAAGATATTCTCCAAGGCACATCATAGCCAGACTGAAGGGCACTGGACTCCCACATGGTCGACCGTGGTTTGAGTCTCAGACCTGGTGGCTTGCTTTCTCACTTTCTCTCTCTCTCTCACTCTGTCCCTCTCTAGTCATATTAAGATAAATAAAGTTAAATAAAATAATTTTAAAAAATTGGCAAGAGAGAAATGTCAGGTTACTTATAAAGATTATCCTATCAGGCTAACCTCAGACCTCTCATCAGAAACAATGCGAGCAGGGAAAGAATGGGAAAATATATTCAAAGTGTTGAGTGAGAAACAGTTTCAACCAAGAATACTATAGCCAGCAAGATTATCTTTCATATGGAAAGAAAGAATAAAAACATTCTCAGATAAACAAGACTTGAAAGAATGTGCCAGTAGCAGACCCACTCTTCAAGAAGTTCTAAAAGGAGGATTAGTGGGCAGGCTCATTCTTTCGCCTCAGTCTCGAGCTGTAGCTGGCCGCCGAGCATACGCGCTCCAGGACCTTCAGTGCTTGTGGCCACCATCAATGTCGCTGGGGTTCCTCAAGACTCATCTGCGGCCCGC
>NW_006209736.1:201862-207617 GCF_000334495.1 Tupaia belangeri chinensis | reverse complement strand
TAAAAGTCTTTGGCAATGAAATTAAACTGGAGAAGCCAAAAGGAAAAGACAATAAGAAAGATTGAGATGCAAGAACACTTTTGGCCAAAAATCTCCCCTACAAAGTCACTCAAGATGAATTGAATGAAGTATTTGAAGGTGCCAGGGAGATCAGAATAATCAGCAAAGATGGAAAAAGTAAAGGGATTGTCTACATTGAATTTAAGACAGAAGCTGATACAGAGAAAACCTTTGAAGAAAATCAAGGAACAGAGATTGATGGGTGGTCTATTTCTCTATACTACACTGGAGAGAAAGGTCAAAATCAAGACTATAGAGGTGGAAAGAATAGCACTTGGAGTGGTGAATCAAAAACTCTGGTTTTGAGCAACCTCTCCTACAATGCAACTGAAGAAACGCTTCAGGAAGTATTTGAGAAGGCAACTTTTATCAAAGTGCCTCAGAGCCAAAATGGCAAATCTAAAGGGTATGCATTTATAGAATTTGCTTCATTTGAAGATGCTAAAGAAGCTTTAAATTCCTGTAATAAAAGGGAAATTGAAGGCAGAGCAATCAGGTTGGAGCTGAAAGGACCCAGTGGATCACCTAATGCAAGAAGTCAGCCCTCCAAAACTCTGTTTGTCAAAGGTCTGTCTGAGGATACTACAGAAGAGACATTAAAGGAATCTTTTGACGGCTCTGTTCGTGCAAGGATAGTCACTGACCGGGAAACAGGATCCTCCAGAGGGTTTGGTTTTGTAGACTTCAACAGTGAAGAAGATGCCAAAGCTGCCAAGGAGGCCATGGGAGATGGTGAAATTGATGGAAATAAAGTTATATTGGACTAGGCCAAGCCTAAGGGTGAGGTGGCTTCGGGGGTTGAGGTGGAGGCAGAGGAGGCTTTGGAGGCCGAGGTGGAGGCAGAGGAGGTAGAGGTAGATTTGGTGGCAGAGGCCGAGGAGGCTTTGGAGGGTGAGGTGGCTTCCGAGGAGGCAGAGGAGGAGGAGGAGACCACAAACAAAAAGCCACAAGGAAAGACGATGAAGTTTGAATAGTTTCTCTGTCCCTCTGTCTTCCCTGTTCCATTTGAAAGAAAGGACTCTGGGGTTTTTACTGTTACCTGATCACTGACAGAGCCTTCTGAGGACATTCCAAGACATTGTGCAGTCCTGTGGTCTACTTGGAAAGCCAAGAAATATCAATAACAACGTAAAATGCTAACTTCCAGGATTTAAGTGGAAAGATTGTACCACAGCAACACTGCATATTCAGCAGAAGAGTTTGAACATAAGACTGAACTGGCGAAATAGAATTTTATGACTTTTGAGTAAAACATTACTGATTTTTTAAAACTATGCTTTATTTTCCCAATTTAAAGAGCTTACTTTCTTTTGAGTTGTTGATAGGTTTATCAATGTTAAAATATTTTTCTTGTTTGTTTCTTTAAATGGAAACATAAACTTTTCTTCCTTTCTGACCCCTCTGGAATTGGAAAATATTTGGGGATATTATTTTTTTGTAGCATAAGGGTTATTTGCATAAGTTCAATAATGCTTGTTGCATTGATTCTGAAATTGGAAATATTCATTGTTATTGGACAGGGCTTTGGAATGTCATATCTGAAGATTAATCAGAAAACTTTGGAACTAAGGTGGGTCTCAAGAAAGCTAACAGAAGCTCTTAGAAAGATGGCCTGGTACCATAAATAGTTCTGCCTAGCAGAAAGTACTAGAGAAGATATATGAAAGAATTTATAACATAAAATAACCTGGACTTTTCCAGCCCAGCATTGTAATCAGTAGAGATTGCAAAAAAGCAACCACACCAGAGGATTATTTTGAGAAAGACTTCAAAGGAAGAAAAAGAGACTGATCTTTGCTAGCAGATGGTATATTACAGAATACTTGGGCAGGGCTGAATTGGGAAAGTTTATGTGTGACTAGTGTGCTGGGCATTTGCTTTTCAACAGTTTGAGTAGTTGACATGTAAATACTTTCTCAAAAATATGCAAAACCATACTGTTTCTGTTGTTATAGAGTCACGAACAAAATTATAAGAAATATTTTGAACAATTATCTTTAAAATTCAGTATTTTGAATTTTTTTTCTTTTTTTTGGAGAGGAGAGGTGGTTTTTTTTTATTTATTTTTATTTTTTTTTTAATTTTTTGCTAGAGGGCACGTGTGCTCACCAGAATGACAGAGAGAGACAGAGAGATAGAAAGCGAGAAATCACCTCCCAGGGGGTATGGACAGGCCACAATCCCTTCTCCTCCATTCTCCTCTTGGGATCTTGGGCATGCACGCACACGCACCTGGCGTGAATTTAAGCTGTCAGGTTCAGGACTCGAACTGCGATCGACTACATGGGAATCCAGCGACATAGTCATTATGCTAATTGCTGGTCCCAGTATTTTGAAATTTTAAAAGTTGTTTATTTACTGTCAAGAACTATAAAGTATGAGTTAAAATTTTTTGATATGTAAAGTAAATGATTGTGGAAAAATGTGAAAATAAATTATAAAATGAAAAATAAAAAGAAAAACACCTCCTCAATAAAAAAATATATAGATTGAAGGCGAACAACTGGAGAAAGTCATTTCATGCATTTGGAAACAAACAAAAAACAATGGAGTTGTTATACTGAAGTTGTTATACTGAAGTCAAACAAAATTGACTTCAAGCTAAAAATTGTAAAAAGAGACAAAGAAGTTGTTACACCAAAATGTAACAACTATACATATTTATGAACTCAACATCAGAGCATCCAAGTTAATAAAACAAATATTGGAAAACATAAAGTGAGAGATAAACTTCAGCACACTAATTGTTGGGGATTCCAACCTCCAATTCTCACTACTGGACAGATCTTCCAGACAAAAAATAACCTAAGAAGCTAAATGATACTGTCAATCAAATGTTTCTGACAGACATTTACAGAACATTTCATCCAATAACTACAAAATGCACATTATTCTCAGCCTCACATAGAACATTTTCAAGAGCTGACTACACAATAGGATTCAAAGCAAGTCTTTACAAATTTAAAAATATATAAGTCGTAGCTTGCATCTTTTCTGAAAACTATGGAATTAAAATCAGAATTGGTAACAGGAAGGGCATTTAAAAATACACAAAAATATGGGAACTACACAATTTATTCTTGAGTGAAGTTGAAACTACTGAAGAAATTAAAAATGAAATTGAACAATTTCTTGCAACAAATGGTAATGAAAACACAACTCTCCAGCTTCTCTGGGACACACTGAAAGCCATCTTAAGAGAAAACTTTATAGTAACTAGTGTTCACAAGAAAAAAAATTTAGAAAGATGGTAAATAATCTAATGATGTGTATCAATAAACTAAGAAAGAAAGGGAAACACTTCACTGCCCAGTCAGGGAATCTGAGGCAGAGCCGAACTTCAGCTCCAGCCACAGCTTCAAACATAAGAGGGCACCTCTGAGTCTCAGAGCTAGAAAGGTAAGCATTTTTTTTATTACTTAAAAATAATTTCCTTTTTATCTTTTTTGCTAATTCTTTACATCACTCCCCCCTCATCCCCTGCCCATAGGACAGGGTAATTGCAGGCTCCTTGCCCAGTCAGGAATCTGAGACAGGGCTGAATTTCAACCCTGCCCTCAGTTCTGAACTTCAGAACCTACTTCCAGTCTCAGAGCTAGAAAGTTAGGTATTTTCCTTTCTCTCTCTCTTTTTTCCTCTTTCTTTTGCTAGTTCCTTACTATTCTTCCCCAACATAGGACATGAGAATTGCAAGCCTTTTAAGTAGACAACTTCATCTGAAGCCCACTGCCAAATTCTTTTTTTTCTCTTTCTTCTTTTTTTCCCCTTTCTTCCACCTTACATTGTAATTTTGCTGTTCAGTCTCCACCCCTAGAGGGATTAGATAGGTCTATATTTATACTTTCAAGGATCTAAACATTGTGTGGCTCAGAGGAATCCTCACCTACTCACCTCCACTGAACCACCAGTAAAAGGGGAAAACTCCTCTTCAGAAACCTTAACTGAAAACTCCTCCTGTGGGTACCACATTGATAACCACAGTAGAAGAGAGACAATGGCACAGAAGTAATTCACAGCAAAGGGTGAACTCATAAGTGCAGAAGTTTTTTCCAAAGAATTATCCAAAAGTGAATACATCACCAAATGACCAAAAATTGCAGAAGAGCTTCAAGTACAAAAACAAAATGAAACAAAACAAAACAAACAAACAAACAAACAAAAACCAGGAAATATGTCTGCATCAAGAGAACACTAACTCATTCCCAACTATTGGTAAAAATAGAAGAGACTAAAAAAAGCCAAAAAAAAAAAAAACCCACTTAATTCAGAAGATTCATGGTGACAAAACTCTATGATATGCAAGAGAAAAGAGACATTGAACTTCAAGAAATGAGAAAGTCCTTTCATGACTTGAAGGGGGAGGCAGACAACATAAAAAAGAGCCAAACAAAACTTCTAGAGATTAAGACTCTAATGCAGAAGATCAAAACATCCCTTAAAAGTATTAAGAGCACATTAAACCACACAGGAGATAGAATCTCTGATCTGGAAGATATAATGTCTGACTTAGATAAAACCACCAAAAAGGATGGAAAAAAAAAATAATTAAAAAAATGAAGACAACATAAGAGAAACACAAGACATCATTAAGTGCCCAAATATCCAAATAATAAGTATTCCAGAAGAGGAAGAATCAGACAGGATCATAGAAGATCTATTCCACAAAATATTTGTAGAAAACTTTCCAAATCTAGAGAAACATTCAGATATCCACACCCAAGACATACAAAAGATCCTAGGTAGAAACAACTTAAGAAGATCCTCTCATGGTACATCACAGCTAAAATGGTAAAATAACGGACAAAGACAAGATCCTAAAAATGGCAAAAGAGAAACTTCAAGTTACTTACAAAAGTTATCCTGTCAGGCTAACATTGGACCTTTCACTGGGTACAAGCAAGAAAAGATGGAAAGATATATTCGAAGTGCTCAAAGAAAAATATTTCAACCAAGATTACCATCATCCTCATTCCCAAAACAAAGACATGACAAAAAAGGAAAACTATGGCCCAATACCTCTGATTAATGTAGATGCAAAAATTCTCAACAAGATACTTGCAAAACGTATCCAACAACATATAACAAAAATTATTCATCACAACCAGGTAGGCATTATTAATTCGAAGTGCTCAAAGAAAAATATTTCAACCAAGATTACCATCATCCTCATTCCCAAAACAAAGACATGACAAAAAAGGAAAACTATGGCCCAATACCTCTGATTAATGTAGATGCAAAAATTCTCAACAAGATACTTGCAAAACGTATCCAACAACATATAACAAAAATTATTCATCACAACCAGGTAGGCATTATTACAGGGATGCAAGAGTGGTTCAACATATGCAAGACCATAAATACAATACACCATAGTAACAGAAAGAATGATAAAAACATATGATCATTTGAATTGATGCAGAGAAAGTATTTAATAAAATACAACATCCTTTCATGATCAAGACTCTCAGTAAGATTGGTATAGAAGGGTAATTTCTCAACATAATAAAAAACTATATATGAAAAACCTATAGCTAACATTATACTGAATGGAGAAAAGCTAAAATCTTTTCCACTAAAACTTGGTGCTAGAGAAGATTGACCACTTTCTCCACTGCCTTTTTTTTTTTTAGAGGTATTTTGCTATAGGGCATGTGTGCTTGCCAGAAAGACAGAGAGAGACAGAGAGACAGAAAGC
>NW_006209736.1:201527-201744 GCF_000334495.1 Tupaia belangeri chinensis | reverse complement strand
TCGAGGACTTGAACTGTGATCGACTACGTGGGAATCCAGCGACATAGCCATTATGCTAACTGCTGGTCCCATCCACTGCTTTTTAATATAGTGCTCAAAGTCTTAGCCAATGCAGCCAGAAAAGAGAATATTATAAAAGGCATTCAAATAGGCAAAGAAAAGTTAAAAATATCTTTATTTGCAGATGACATGATGGTATACTTAGAAGACCCAAAGG
>NW_006209736.1:195095-201481 GCF_000334495.1 Tupaia belangeri chinensis | reverse complement strand
AAGAGGAGAATGGAGGAGAAGGGACTGCGGCGTGACCATCCCCCCTGGGGGGTGATTTCTCGCTTTCTGTCTCTGTCTCTCTCTGTCTGTCTGGCGAGCGCACGCACCCTATAGCGAAAATCTCCCCCCCCCAAAAGAAAACAATCCCTTTTATCATAGCTGCAAAATGTATAAGAAACATAGGGATAAACCTAACTAAGGAAATCAAAGACCTTTACAAAGAAAACTATGAAAATCTTACAAAAGGAAATTGAAAATGACAAAAAAGTGGAAGGACACCCCACGTTCCTGGATTGGAAGACTTCACATAATCAAAATGACAAGTCTACCCAAATTAATCTCCATATTTAATGCAATTCCAATAAAATACCAGAGACATTCTTCATAGATCTAGAAAAGACAATCATAAAATTTGTCTGGAATTATAAAATACCTCATATTGCAAAAGCAGTCCTGCACAAGAAGAGTGGAGTGGGTGGCATAGCACTTCCTGACCAGAAAATACACTAAAAAGCTGTGATCGTCAAAACAGCATGGTATTGGCACAAAAACAGACAGGCGGACCAATAAAATAGAATAGAGACCCTAGAAATAAACCTTAAAGCTTACAGCCAACTGATTTTTGACAAAGGATACCAGTCAATCCATTGGTAAAAGGAAAACCTCTTTAGCAAATGGTGCTGGAAAAACTGAGTATTCACCTACAGAAAGATGAAATTGAACCCCCATCTTTCACCATTAACAAAAATCAAACCGAAATGGATCAAAGATCTGAACCTAAGACCTCAAACTATAAAACTACTGTTGGAAAACACTGGGGAAACTCTGGGAGGCATTGGGGTAGGCAAAGACTTCTTAAATAAGATTCCTAAAGTACAGGGAACAATCCCCAAAATAGGCAACTGGGATTAAGAAGTTTTCATACAGCAAAGGACACAGTAATAAATGTGAATTGACAATCCTCAGAATGGGAGAATATTTTTGTAAAATATGCCTCAGACAAAGGACTGATAAACAAAACACACAGGGAACTCAAGTAGTTTAACAACAAAAAAAATATCTAACCCAATTAAAATATGATAAAATGATCTGAACAAAAATCTCTCTAAGGAAGACATATGAACGGCCAAAAAGCATATGAGGAAATGCTCAATATCCCTCATCATAAGGGATATGCAGATTAAAACCACAATGAGATACTATCTAACCCCTGTCAGAATGGCGTAGATTAAAAGTACAAAAAATGATGAGTGTTGGTGGGGTTGTGGTGAAAGAGAACTCTCCTACACTGTTGGTGGGAATGTAAACTGGTTCAGCCACTGTGGAAAACACTATGAAGGTTTCTCAAATATCTACGAATAGAACTATCATTTGATTCAGCAATCCCACTTCTGGGTATCTATCCAAAGGATAGGAGAATGCTCAGTAGGAAAAGTATTTGCACATCAATGTTTATTGAAGCATTATTCATGATTACTAAGACATGGAACCAACCCAAATGTCTACAAACAGATGAATGGATTGAAAAACTGTGGCACAGATACTCTTTGGAATATTATTTGGCCATAAAAAACAACTAGATCCTGGTATTTGCTAGAAAGTGGTCAAATATTGAAGATCTATTTCTGAGTAAAGGAAGCCAGGATATGAAAGAAAGATATTGTGTGTATACACTTAATACATACCGACGTTCCGCACTTCATGGTAGAGATTGAAATATTAGAGAACATAAAAGCAATGAAAATAGTTATGAATGCTGAAGACAGTGCGGAATGAGGGGCTAGAGGGAGAAGGGAAGAGTAAAGAGAAGGACAGCAAGAGAACAGAGAGGCATGACATTAGTGAGACACAGAAATGGTTTGTGACCTGTTGATGATAACATGTATAGTATTATCAACTGGACTGGTCTGAGAAGTATTTCATGTCAAAGCCAAATGATATATAGTGACTGAATGTTTAAAAAATAATGAGAATAAATAATAATACTAATAATATAAAAAACAAAAAGCTATTTGATGATGATGATGTGGATAGTAATATTTTTGTCTTGACTGATATGCATGGAATTCATGCTGGAAAAAACTCTGGCCTGGGGCACTGAGCAAAGCAACTTAAGGTTGCACAGGAAGGTCTGCAGAAAAATTCATGAGGGCTGCTGCTGGGAAACGATGACAGGAATGTCCTATGGAGCCTTCTCCACAAGGCAAAGTGGGAGATAAAGACAATGCAGAATGATCTGATTCTTCGCAATTACAGTTAAGACTTACTAAGCTTTATCTCTGGCCTGGCCTTTAATCTTAGGGTCTCTCAGGCCTGACATCTGTAGCCTCACCGCTGGAATCAGCAACCCAAGCCTGAGATACCCTGCCCTACCAGAAGACGCAGCGTGGGGCGGCGCCTGCCAGTTGCCATAGCTCAGGAAGACCCAGGAGGAGGCAAAGGCTTAGCCCCCTTTGCTCCCACTTTCTCCTCCTCTTTGAGTTGAGGGCAGCGGTTTCCCACTCCAGACCCCGCGGCTTGGATCTTCTCAGAAACTGCCGCAGCATCCATAGCATCTTCAGCAACCATACTGTTCTCACGGCCTGGCATGCTGTGCCACGTTCCAGTAGCAGAATTCCCATGGACCCGCATCGCTTCCCAGAGTTCCTGCTTCCTGGGCCAGCCAAAGTAGCAGGTGAGAAAGTCCGCAGTAGAGGCAACACCCAGAGCCTGCATCTCTCAGAGGCCCTGTGGCCTCCTCTTTCTCTCCTCTTTGCCAGAGAAACACTTAAAGGGATGCCTGCGGCGGAGGGACGTCAAGTGCTCCCTGGAGCCCTGGGAACATTTCTACTGAGGCATGAAGCCCCTCTCAGGTACTTCTGAAAGTTCCTCCGTGGACCTCAGCAAGCCCCTGGTGGGGGGGCCCTGTGGGCACCCCTTGGACTTCCAGCATCCCTGATGCACATGGCCAGAGACCCTGTCCACTAGACAGTAGCTGAGCTGGCCCAATACCTGCTGGTTAAGAACCTGAAGACAGTGCCAATCAAAATGGCAAGTGTGTCAGAAGTAGTCATCCAATGGAACAGGAGATTTTCAAAAGAGCCTCTGACCTCCCCGAGTTAGTCTTTGGATTCTATGTGAAGGGAATCGATCCATGAGTGTACTCTTATATCCTGATCAGAAAACTCTGTCCTGCCCTGGTTTCAGACCTGGTGGGTGACCAGGGAAGACCAAAGACTGGGTTCTTGATGCTTATCTTGGACTTGATCTCCATGCAAGCCAGATATGTCATGGAGGATTTGGAGATGTTGCAGGGTATTGGAGGTATATTCATCTAAAAAGTATGTCATTTTTGGGAGCCCAGAAGCGCATCTCGTTGCCAAAGCTTGTGTGCAACAGAAGTCTCTAGTGCACAAGTAGGCATCCAACAGCAATGCCATGCCCTAGGTATTCTTTTTTTTTTTAAGAGATTTTTTGCTATAGAGAGTGCGAGCTCACCAGAGAGAGAGACAGAAAGTGAGAAATCATTCCCTTAATGCCTCAATCCCTTCTTCCATTCTCCTCTTGGAATTTTGGACATGCAGGCACAAGCGCCTGGTGCAAATTTGAAGCCACTGTTCCGGGACTCAAAACACAGTGAGCCATATGGGAGTCCAATAACGTATAGCCATCATGTCATCTGCTGGTCCTTAATGCCTTAGGTATTCTTCTAAGGCCCTCAAGGAGACAAGACAGATAGAAGTCCTGGAGTTTGTGGCCAAAGTAAATGACATCCACCCCAGAGCCTTCTCACTGCAGTAAATGAGCCATTGAAAGAAGAGGGGGAAATACCCTGTGGCAGAGATACAGCTGCTGGTGGTGATGTGGGAAATGCTAGTGTTAGTGCCAGCTCCAGTTCCACGGCCTGTGCTGTGGCCGAATCAAGCATGAGCACCACTATCGGTGCAAGGGCCAGGGCCAGGGCTAGGGCCAGAGCCACGGCCAGAGCAATGATCAGTACTGGAGACAGTGCCAGTGTTGGTCGCAATCTCAAGTTAGTGTCAGGAGCTTCTCCTGCTTCTCCTCAGTGAAGACTGAAGCTGTCTTTGCTCACTTTTGTTGTGGGGAGTCCAAGGGTCCACAGAGCAGTGGACACTGGAGCTCTGACTTATGATGAGTATGCTTAAGAACAAGCTGACCTTGTATTCATTTTTTTTTAAAGAATTCTTTTACTTAACTTTTTAAATTTATTTTAATTGGACCAGAATGAGAGAGAGAGAGAGAGAGCAAGCAAGCCACCAGGTCTGGGACTCAAACTGCGGTTGGCCATGTGGGAGTCCAGGGCCCTTAATCACCATACCACCTGCCGGCCCCATGTCCTCGTATTTCTGTTTCCTGGTGATTTAGCGCTCAATCTGTAGAAGTTTTGTTTGCTTTAATTAGCTTTTTGTTTATGATCATTTATAGGCACAAATTGGTTAAAACTAAATGATAGCACTCTTATAGCAAAGTTGAAACAAAGGCCATACCTAACCATCCTTTTGAAATCCTTGATTCTGTGGACAGTTGATTGTTTAAGTTGGACATCTATAGGTTTCTGAATGGAACTGATAAAACGTGTTATTCTTTTTTTCCCCTGGTCTGCAAAAGAAATTGAGAAACTATATCACTCTATGTCTGGAAAAAAATGATAGCTACGGCATGGAATAAGCTGTTTTCTGAAAGTTGGAAATAATTGACCGGTACAATGATTCCCCTCTCCAAATATAAAGACATAAAATAACAAGTTAGTCAGTTTCTGTCGTGCAATAATGCAGCCGATTTTTATTTGCTTAGTTCTCCAGAATGTAGGAAAAAATAAAAATCTAATGAAGTAGACACCCTGCTCATTGACTCTCATTTTTTCAACATATATTTATTGACCACATGCTAAATGTGTGTGAGGTACTGTGTTGTGCTCTGCAGACACAAGAATATGACAGACTGGGCTTCCGCCCCACATCTGAAAGTCTAGACAGAGGTGTCATGTAAGTAAATCCACCAGATGTGGCAGTTCTGTGTATCAATTGCTTGGATGAGGATAATAACCAGTTGGTATGGGAACCTAGAGGAGAGACTTCTAACTCCTCCCCTCCTACTGGTGGAGGTGGTAGTGGATGTCTGGGAGCAAGGAGGGCTTCCTTGTAGAGAGACCCATCTGAGACCCAAAACACGTGAGTAGTATGTGCAGAAGCCCTGAGGCAGGATGTTGGAGTATTCCATCTTTTTCACTGAACTGGAAGGGGTAGAATTTAGAGAGAGATGACCTGAGATGGGGACATGATCAGGAGCCAAGGTCCTCAGTTGGTGGAGTTTAGGGCTGAGAGATAACACTTGCAGAGAAAAATGACTTTTTGGAAAGCAGTCATTCTTGGTTCTCAGAGGAGCAGAGAGAAGATTCCACCCATGAAGGTCTGGGAGCTGTCCTGGGCTCCCGTCCTCATGCAGTTTCTATAGTGCAAACTCCAGGCATCTTTGATTCAGCATCTCTAAGGTGGAATGGGCAAGGGGGTAAGTGCTCACTCTGCTGAGCTGATTCCCAGAAGCTGTTGAGGAGATGTTCTCCTCTGTAGCCGGGAGAGCCAGAACTCAGTGTGGTATTAAGGTATTGATATAATTATGGTTAAGATAGAAAACAAACAAGCAAGCAAGTGAACAAACAGAAAAGGCCTGAATGTTAGAATACTTCAGTGGTTCTGTTTATAAAAAAAGAGAAAACTGTTTGTAGGGATAGAGAGACAAGTCTAATTGGGAGCAAAGGCAGGAAGATCCTTGATGAGCCAGTCTGAGGAGCCCACACCTCATTTTGGTTGTCACAGGAAGCTACAGCAGTGTACTAAGTAGAGAGGGACTTGGTGACAGAACAACCTTACCAAAACTAGTGGCCAGCGCTAGCATGCTTTTTAAAGGACCAGCATTCTCCATGCCTTAGAATGGTCCTTGGAGATATAATCTTCAGAATGACTGGGCTGGAGTCATCTTCAGTCCTTAGAGATGATATGCAATTTTACATCCCTGCCTTCTGGTTCCTCTAGACTCAAATGTGGTGGGGGTCCTGGCACCAATTCTATCAAGGCCTACACTAGGATATGTAGGCCAAGGCCTACACTAGGATATGTAGGCTCTAGAGAACGTTATGCTGTAACTCTTCACTAACTTTACTCACTTTCCTCTGCAGCATCAAGGGAAGGCTGGTGGAGGTGAGCAATATATGGGTATATGCTGTCAGAGACAGATGAGGAAAATGTTTTACAAAGGCTCAGTCTAGGGTAGGGATAGTTGAGGGATGATTATGTGTATGCCAATCTAAGACTTTTCCTCAGGATCCCAAACCACCTACTCCCCATTTGAAGCCCATGTCCATTGTCAGATATAAAGGGCATATGTGT
>NW_006209736.1:178407-195064 GCF_000334495.1 Tupaia belangeri chinensis | reverse complement strand
AGGGAAAGATGATACTTTTTTGTCATTCTTACACCGAATTGCCCTTCTCGAGGTTATAACAAGGTACTTGTGGAAAAATCCTTGCTAATAGGCTACAGTCCTAACAGGTACTTAGGAACAAGTAATACTGTCCCATGACTAAGACAAAGTACATGGGTCCAGATATGTGAGGTATACCTTGAGCTCCTGCCCATCTCCAACAGGCAGCCTTTGACAACTAAACTGGTGTCTTTCTGAGAGGTGTAAAAAAGATACTTAGGGGAAAAACACACACACACACACACACACACACACACACACACACACACACCCCAAAGAGAGGTGGTGGCAGGGAGAATGGGTCAACCTCATGTGGGAGCTTGTCCTGGAGTGTATGCTCTCCCCTGGGTAGGCTGAGAGACTAGAGATGCTGACCCTGAAAAGCTGGGGTTCCCAGTGGGATTCAGCACAACATTTAGTAAGAAGACAAGTGAATGTGATTGGATGGAGGCCCCTGTCATGTAGGTTCACCCTTTAGTCTGTGTCTGAAAGGGACCACCATTGCTCTTTTGGTCTCGGTGATTATCGGTGGCAAATTCTAACAGAATTCTCTATTTTGTTGGTTTAAAGAAGCAAACATGCTCCAACCCCCACACCCCACTCCCTCCATGGACTTCTCCTGCTGATATTTTGTTGCAGCATATGTCAAGGTCACCTTAGGAAGGCAAAGAACCTTTCATATGAAAAGAAACAGTCTTAGTTGGAGACAAGGTCATCTACTGGAAGGCATCTATCCCCCTGGTGGTAGGCTCGTGAGGCTTGGGGCTTGGAAGTTCTCTACACGATTAGGGGTCAAAGACCTTTTCTTACACCTTTACTTCGGATTAGTCCTCCAAGTGTCCCACCCACCCTGTGCTCTATAAACCCTGCCCAATTTTCCTCAGCTGAAAAAGCTGTGTGCTTTTCATTCTTGCGTGCAAATCCCCAGCAGCGTCAGAGCTGTCAGATGTGGAAAACTCACTGTGGACTGGTCACCATCCACTCCAACCAGGTATGAGGAATAAGCAGCACTGCCTCAAGGAGGGTGGATGGCCTTCCAGGGCTAAGGGTCATGCTAATTAGCTCCATCCCTCCATAGCCCACCACCAGCAAAGCTGTCGAGTCTCAAGTCACCTGAGGGCGGCGTCAGTGTTGAAAGCTACATTAAGTATGAGGAAGCAGAAACAGTCAAGCGTGCCAGCATTTATTTGAGGCCCAGTGGCCGATACAGTGGGGAAGAGCAGGGGCATGGGGCAGCAGATGGGTCTTGAAGACCGTTCACAGGTCTGTGTCTTTGGCTCCCCGGGTTTCAGTTTCTCAGTGTCCAGTATCTTCCCCTAGAAAGGAAAGCAGAGTGATAAGTGACCCCCTGGGAGCCCTTGGGAATTCAGGCCTGGCCTGGGGTTCTCTTGATGGAACAGGAAGGGGAGGCAGGTGGGCTTGGCTGTGAGTAGTGAGAGAAGCAGAAGCCGGCTCCAAGCCCTCACCTGAAGGTTTTGGTGAGACATGCCAAGGCTCTTTGGAACTGGGCCCACCAAGACCCTCCCAGAAGAGCAGGCTCCCAGGATGAGACTGTGCCATCAGATGTGCTCTCTTTCATGCCAAGAAGACAAGTGAATGTGATTGGATGGAGGCCCCTGTCATGTAGGTTCACCCTTTAGTCTGTGTCTGAAAGGGACCACCATTGCTCTTTTGGTCTCGGTGATTATCGGTGGCAAATTCTAACAGAATTCTCTATTTTGTTGGTTTAAAGAAGCAAACATGCTCCAACCCCCACACCCCACTCCCTCCATGGACTTCTCCTGCTGATATTTTGTTGCAGCATATGTCAAGGTCACCTTAGGAAGGCAAAGAACCTTTCATATGAAAAGAAACAGTCTTAGTTGGAGACAAGGTCATCTACTGGAAGGCATCTATCCCCCTGGTGGTAGGCTCGTGAGGCTTGGGGCTTGGAAGTTCTCTACACGATTAGGGGTCAAAGACCTTTTCTTACACCTTTACTTCGGATTAGTCCTCCAAGTGTCCCACCCACCCTGTGCTCTATAAACCCTGCCCAATTTTCCTCAGCTGAAAAAGCTGTGTGCTTTTCATTCTTGCGTGCAAATCCCCAGCAGCGTCAGAGCTGTCAGATGTGGAAAACTCACTGTGAACTGGTCGCCATCCACTCCAACCAGGTATGAGGAATAAGCAGCACTGCCTCAAGGAGGGTGGATGGCCTTCCAGGGCTAAGGGTCATGCTAATTAGCTCCATCCCTCCATAGCCCACCACCAGCAAAGCTGTCGAGTCTCAAGTCACCTGAGGGCGGCGTCAGTGTTGAAAGCTACATTAAGTATGAGGAAGCAGAAACAGTCAAGCGTGCCAGCATTTATTTGAGGCCCAGTGGCCGATACAGTGGGGAAGAGCAGGGGCATGGGGCAGCAGATGGGTCTTGAAGACCGTTCACAGGTCTGTGTCTTTGGCTCCCCGGGTTTCAGTTTCTCAGTGTCCAGTATCTTCCCCTAGAAAGGAAAGCAGAGTGATAAGTGACCCCCTGGGAGCCCTTGGGAATTCAGGCCTGGCCTGGGGTTCTCTTGATGGAACAGGAAGGGGAGGCAGGTGAGCTTGGCTGTGAGTAGTGAGAGAAGCAGAAGCCGGCTCCAAGCCCTCACCTGAAGGTTTTGGTGAGACATGCCAAGGCTCTTTGGAACTGGGCCCACCAAGACCCTCCCAGAAGAGCAGGCTCCCAGGATGAGACTGTGCCATCAGATGTGCTCTCTTTCATGCCAGACCAGACGTCACATTCCTTGGGGTCTTTTTGCAGACCTTTCATGTACTGCAAAACAGAATAAATAAATAGCCTCGTACTGACGGGACCCGGCTCCTGTTACGTCATTTCGCAATGACCAGGTGCATTCCGTACCCTGTTCTAGGTGCTAGAGATACAGCAGTGAGCTGCAGAGCCCCAACCCCTAGGACCGTAAGGGACATTCCATGACAATAGAGGGAAATCATTCTCACCATTTCAGCAGGTGGAAGGAAGGGAGTGAAGATCATGCTTCCAGGAGATTGTGATGTGCTGGTAGTGACCAACAGGACTTCCCTGGAGAGACCAGCTAAGCTCCTCACTCTGCTGGGTGCAAGGAGGCTGAAGGTCCGCCCCCTCCATGCCCTTCTGCCCCTTCTACCCCACCCCATCGTTCCTCCCTCCTACAGCCCAGTGCACTCTGTTCCAGCAGTGGATACATTCCTGGTATGTGACGTTCCCTCTGTCCCTGTGTCTCTTATCCCCCCCTCTCCAATCTTTCTTTCCTACTTTTCTTTCCCCTCCCCTACCGCTCTCCTCCCAGCATGTCCAAGCCAGGATTCTGCTTGCCGGGCGGAATAGCACTTAGGATCCTCACTGTGAGAGAGAACCGGATGTGCGGACTTCTTCTGGGGATAGCCCATTTCACGTGGCAGTGAATGTTCCACTGCATGTTAGAGTCATTCGTAGTCCCGTTTTCCCCAGGATCATTCAGCTTTTCTAATTGAAAGTCCCATGTCTTGGAAAACCGCTAGGTATAAGACACACTGGAATGGTTGCTTATCCTACTTCATATGGACAGTATTGTTCTAGTTCTGTATATTGATTTTCCCACATTTAACAGTTGAGCCGTCTACATGAAATCCTCATACAGAAGATGTATACTTTCGAGAGTACTAGATGGAGCTGATGGCTCTTGATATCCTCACAGTGTGGAGGTAAATGCAGCACTACTTGTTTGACCTATGAGTACATACCCACTGGAAGCCTAAGATTGGACTTCAGTCATCACTTTTGCTCTTGGGGTGTCACACCAGAGTTCTAGAGGGACCCAGCGTTGTACAGACAAGGTCAAGGAAAGGAGCTGGGAAGAGGTTAATAAGACTCCTGAGGCTGCAGATGAGATTCACACAAGAAACCCTTCCCATTTGTCAGCCCACCACTGGTCTTATAAGGTAATAAGATTAGCAACATCAGAGGTATTGAAACATAGCCTGGGTGGTCACTTGAACAGTCTGCCGCAGAGAGGAGAGTCCTAGTGTTCTCAGACATCCCTGATATTCACAGGATAGTTGTGCCAACCAGAAGTAAATGGCCCTTAGCTGACATGTCCAGAATTACCTCTGATTGCCACAGAAATCAGTACCAAAATTTTGTGTGCTTCTAGGCAAGTTTGCCAAATACTCAAAGTCCTCTAATAAGCGAATAGGTCTGATGGTCTGTCCTCATGTTTTCCCTTTCCTCTCCCTGAATCTATTCCAGTTTGGTTTTTTCTTGCCCCATTCCACTGAACTTAAGAGTTAATGGAACATAAAGTAATAAACAAGGGAAAGCAATGTTTCTTCTTTTTATATAAGACTATGAATAAAATAACTGGGTCAGTACGTTGCTGTTGTTTCTTTGCACATCCTATATAAAGAAACTTCATCCTCATATAAAGAAAATCAAGGGACCAGCAGTTAGCATAATGGCTATGTCGCTGGACTCCCACATAGTCGACCGCAGTTCGCGTCCCGGACCCGGTGGCTTAAATTCACGCTGGGCGCGTGTGCGTGCGTGCCCAAGATCCCGAGAGGAGAATGGAGGAGAAGGGATTGTAGCGTGGCCATCCCCCCTGGGGGGTGATTTCTCACTTTCTATCTCTCTCTCTCTCTTTGTCTGGCGAGCGCACACGCTCTATAGCAAAAACCTCTCCAAAAAAAGAAAAGAAAATCAATCAATTAGTAAGTGGGAAGGTTCTTCCAAACTCCTTGAAAGGGCCCTAAATTCACAGAGAGAAAGGCCCAGGTTTTGTTGAGTGTCCATAAACAAACTTCAGGTTTCCTTGTGTGCACTGAGAGATGTAATGCTCTGCCACCAGGTGGAAGAACCGGAATAAAAAAAAAAAAAACTATCCCCCTCCGAGACACTGAGCTCTTTATGCTATAGTTTTTGAGTGAGTTTTATTAGGGACTGGGGCCAGTCCTGGGGAACTGACCCAAGGGCCTGCCCTTTCAGACACTCCAGTGTATGCCTAGAGCCTGGTCCAAGCTTCCTTATGTTTCTGATGATGTTTAACACAGCATCATCTATCACCAGGAGCTCTGGGCTGGGGGATCAACCTGCCTCCCCATTTGTAACACTGGGAGGTGGTAGGAGGCTGCTTAAGGCAGGACAAGGGCCCACCGTATCTGTCAGTATCTCAAGTTAGTGACATCTATGGTGCTGTAAGGATATTTGGACAGCAGGGAGGCAGGGACAGTAGAATACCATGGTCAGCAACAAAAACTTTGCCAACTGCTGTGGACCAAATTGCTCCCCCCTCCCATTCATATGTTGAAGCCCTTAACCTGCTGTGCAGCTGTATTTGGTGTTAGCGCCTTCAGGAGGCAATTGAGGTTAAATGGAGTCATTACGGTGAAGCCCTGATCCAATAGGACCAGTGTCCATATAAGAAAAGACAAAGAGGACTCACACTTTCTCTCTGCACACACGTGCCAAGGAAAGGCCACGTGAGGACCTAGCGAGAAAGTGACAAACCATCAAGAGAGCTCTCACCAGAAACTGAATTGGCCAGAATATGGATCTTGAACTTCTCAACCTACAGAACTGTGAGAAAATAAATTGCTGCTATTGAAGTTTCTCAGTCTGTGGTATTTTGTTACAACATCCTGGGTAGAGACGAATATATCAACCTTGAGATTTTTGTAAGTCTCCACGTAGTATGCCTGGCCAGGCTTCTCATTCACTGGAGTCTGATGCAGGGTGAGGCTGACAATTCTACCTGGCCTGATAGGATTTTTTTTCCTTCTGAATCTCCTTCCAAAAAATAAGCTACCTCGGTGCAACTGCCTTGAATAGGCCTGTGGTTTTACAGAGAGTCTGTGAGAAGAGTGAGTGAGGTTGAGAAAATGTGATATTAAGAAGATCCACACTGTGGGTGGGATTTCTATCAAGAAATGCTTACCAGATCAGCCCTGAGCTTCATAAGGTGCTGGGATTAACAAGAGTGTAGGGATTCAAGAAAAAGTTGGATTTTTCATTTGAAGTGACTATTAGGGAGCAGAGGGGTCAACTGGATCCTGTCATTCCAGAGATTCGACCAAATAAATCATAGGCACTTTTATTTGTGAAAGCACTTGTCACATGGGAGGATCCCAATAAATATTTATTGACTTGCAAGCAAGATCCTCAGAAGCTCCTGCATGGTGAAAGTGATTATTATTATTATACATACTAACAGTTTCTCTTTTTGAAACACTAGATACAGATATATCACCTGTATTATATATTCCTCCTCCCCCTTTTTTTTACATATAATCCTTGTGTGCTTCCTTCTCACCAAAGGATACTAAACAATACAGATAAAGCAATACTCTCCCTTGTCTATCACATTCCTTCTCCAGCCCCCTCACCAGCAGTTAAGTGTGTTCCCTCAAAAACTCCTCATTCAGTGTACTTACACACCGAGTGTATACAGGTCCTCATGCAAACACAGGCTTCTGTTTTATGGGGCCATAAAAAGCCTATTGGATCATGTAGCATGTATTGTGTGGCCCTTGGGTTTTACATTTTACAGTAAGTCTGAGTGAATTTTTCCTGTCAATTTATGGAGGACTGTCTTGTCATTTTAATCTTTTACATACATTCTAAGTAATGTGCCATAATTCTTTAACTATTTCCACGCATAGGGACCTTCAGGTTGTTTCCCATATTTTTTTTAAAGGATTACTCTTTTTTTCTATTTTATTTTACTTTATAATTTCTTATTTACACATCTTTGTGGGGCACATCTGGACTTTCTTTATATAAGTATATATGCATGTATTTAATTTATCTTATACAATCACTATACATCACTCCAACTTGTAAAGTGAATTTACTCAATATGAATACACTTCACAACAGTCCAGTTGAAGATACCAGAAAAATGCCACCACCACCGAGCTGAGCAGCTCCCGGGCGTTCGAGGGCTTCTTTGCCTTTGCTGCTTCCTTTTCCCTCCAATCCAGCCGCCATGATAAGTGCCAGCCGAGCTGCTGTAGCCCGGCTCATGGGCGCCACAGCCCCCCGGGTCCCCACGGCCGCCTGCCACCAGGATGGCTGGAATGGTTTTAGTCATGAGGCTTTTAGAATTGTCTCAAGGCGGGATTATGCATCGGAAGCAATCAAAGGAGCAGTTGTTGGTATTGATTTGGGTACTACCAACTCCTGTGTGGCAGTTATGGAAGGTAAACAAGAAAAGGTGCTGGAGAATGCTGAAGGTGCCAGAACCACCCCTTCTGTTGTGGCAATTACAGCAGATGGTGAGGCACTTGTTGGCATGCCTGCCAAGGGACAGGCTGTCACCGACCCAAACAATACATTCTGTGCCACCAAGCATCTCATTGGCCAACAATATGATGAACCGGAAGTACAGAAAGACATCAAAAACTTTCCCTTTAAAATTGTCCACGCCTCCAATGGTGATGCCTGGGTTGAGGCTCATGGAAAACCCTATTCTCCAAGTCAGGCTGGAGCATTTGTGTTGATGAAGATGAAAGAAACCAGAAAATTACTTGGGGCATACAGCAAAAATTGCTGTGATCACAGTCCCAGCTTATTTCAATGATCCACAGAGACGGGCTACTAAGGATGCTGGGCAGACATCTGGACTAAATGTGCTTAGAGTGATTAACAAACCCATAGCTGCTGTTCTGGCTTGTGGTCTAGACAAATCAGAAGACAAAGTCATGGCTGTATATGACTTAGGTGGTGGGACTTTTGATATTTCTATCCTGGAAATCCAGAAAGGGGTATTTGAGGTGAAATCTACCAATGGGGACACTTTCTTAGGTGGCAAAGACTTTGACCAGGCCTTGCTACAACACACTGTGAAAGAGTTCAAGAGAGAGACAGGGGTAGATTTGACCAAAGACAACATGGCCCTTCAGAGGGTTTGTGAAGCTGCTGAGAAGGCGAAGTGTGAACTCTCCTCTTCTGTTCAGACTGACATAAATTTGCCGTATCTTACAATGGATGCTTCTGGACCCAAACATTTGAATATGAAGCTGATCCGGGCTCAATTTGAGGGGATTGTCACTGACCTAATCAGGAGGACTATTGCTCCATGCCAGAAAGCTATGCAAGATGCAGAAGCCAGCTAGAGTGACATAGGAGAAGTGATTCTTGTTGGTGGCATGACTAGGATGCCTACAGTTCAGCAGACTGTGCAGGATCTTTTTGGCAGAGCCCCAAGTAAAGCTGTCAATCCTGATGAGGCTGTAGCCATTGGTGCTGCCATTCAGGGAGGTGTGTTGGCTGGTGATGTCACAGATGTATTGCTCCTGGATGTCACTCCCCTGTCTTTGGTTATTGAGACTCTTGGAGGTGTCTTTACCAAATTTATCAACAGAAACACCAGTATTCCAACCAAGAAAAGTCAGGTGTTTCCTACTGCTGCTGATGGACAGACTCAAGTGGAGATTAAAATGTGTCAGGGTGAGAGAGAGATGGCTGGTGACAACAAACTTCTTGGACAGTATACTTTGATTGGAAATCCCCCAGTTCCTCGTGGAGTCCCTCAGATTGAAGTTACATTTGGCAATGATGCCAGTGGGATTGTACATGTTTCTGCTAAAGATAAGGGCACAGGACATGAGCAGTAGATTGTAATACAGTCTTCTGGTGGATTAAGCAAAGATGATATTGAAAATATGGTTAAAAATGCAGAGAAGTATGCCGAAGAAGACCGGCGAAAGAAGGAACGAGTTGAAGCAGTTAATATGGCTGAAGGAATCATTCATGACACAGAAACCAAGATGGAAGAATTCAAGGACCAATTGCCTACAGATGAGTGCAACAAGCTGAAAGAAGAGATTTCCAAAATGAGGGAGCTCCTGGCTCAAAAAGACAGTGAAACAGGAGAAAACATGAGGCAGGCAGCATCCTCCCTTCGGCAGCCATCACTGAAGCTCTTTGAAATGGCATACAAAAAGATGGCATCTGAGCGAGAAGGCTCTGGAAGTTCTGGTACTGGGGAACAAAAGGAAGATCAAAAGGAAGAAAAACAGTAATAGTATCTGTAAATTTGGACAACATAGTATGAAGCTTGGGAGTGAAGGAACTTCTTGAGCAAAAACTTCATCTTTTTACTGTGTTTTTGCAGTATTCTATATGTAATTTCCTTAATATGTAACTTTAGTTATCAGCAGCTAGTGATCATTTAATGGGCAGTGATTCCAAACAGTACAAGGCTCACAATGATCTATCCCCAGCCTGTCATTATTCAGCTGCATGTAAAACGGGGGTATGGATGATTATTGATTATTAACATTGCTTTGTGCTGAAGTGGCCATATTTTCAAGGGTGAAACCTTCTCACACACAAAATAGCCATGAGACTGTATGGGGGATGTGATCCTTCTAGTTAATTACCTACTGCTATACTGGCCTGTTAGATATGGGGTCCTTCCACTGAGGCCTTGCAAGGCAAACCAGCTGTGCCATGGTTATAGGTGGAAGCTGGATCAGTGGAAAATTAAGCTAGCTATTTAGGTACAGCGTTTAAAACAAGGTAGTAAAGAGGCTCCTTAACTTTCCTAAGGTGTACTTTTCTAGTTACCTTCTGGCCTATATGTGGCGCATGCATCCTGATTGTTCTTTTTGATCCATTCTGGACTTTTAAAAAAAAATAAATATGAAAAGAAAAAAAAAGATACCATACACATTCCCATCAACAGATAATCATCCATTTCTGTTTTCAAATGTTTCCCCATTATCCTTGTTTATAGAGGAAAGATGGATGCACAGAAATAAAATTTTGGAATGAAATCCTACATGCATTTAGCATTGAGTAGCCCTTGATAAATGGATCTACAAAGAGTTGGCACCAATTCAAGCTCCCAGGGACACTGTAGGCTAATATTCATAATATTCATTGTCCTTCACTGTTGCTCTTGATGTAATTCATCCCTTAAGTATTACTATTTGCCAATTTGATGGCAGAAATATGAGAAGTGTTAAGAAAAAGCATTCCTTACAAAAACCAAGAAGGTCCATGGCTGGTCATCTCTGAGAGCCTATACTCAGAGGTCACTCCCAGTGGCACCACTGAAGAGTGGCTGAGAAAGGGGCAAACTCAACAGAACATGGTTGGAAGAACATCAGTGGGTCAAGAGAAGGCTCAGACACAGCAGCCACCCAGCACTGGGGATTGTAATGGAGTCAGTGAAGGTCTCCCAGAATAACTGATGTCTGAAATGTGGGAGAAAAAGTATAGACAGGGAAAGGGAGAGAAGGAGCTGCACTTGAAACACAAAACCAGGCAATTGAGGTGATGTTGCAAAACTTCAAATAAGCAGACACAAGGTTTCTATTCTGTACATTTGCAGAAGTCAAGATTGGCTACGGGGAGGCAGCAAATAATTAGAAGAGTGTGTCCCGCTAGGACTCTGAGTTCCCTTGCTGCAGTTTACAGTGAGGGTGCTTTGCCAGGGGCTAGACTGAATCCCAAGGTTCAAGATTCCCTGGAGGATGAATCCCAAGGTTTACGATTCCCTGTAGGATGAATCCCAAGGTTTAAGATTCCCTGGAGGATCTTCCAGGTTACATCCAGGTCCTTTTCTAGAGTTTCTGAACTCCATCATGGGGCTTAAGTCTGTCACATCCTCTGAGAATCTGGCCTGAGAGCCTCTGGTCAGCCTGCCCACTTTGTGGTTCTGGGCTGTGAACGGAAGCAACCTTGGGCAGGAGGAGAGGCAGTAGTGTCAGGGAGTGTCTTAGAGTATAGAGCCACAGGCATTCTATGGAGGAAATAGTCCCCAGGGCAGCAATGCCTTCAGAGTTCTTGCAACCTGGCAGCTGGCTGGCATAGCAGATAACTGTGAGTATACCAGTCCCTAAGCCATGAAATCATTGATGCAGGATGCGAGATGAACAGGAATCTGGAAGTCATTCAGTCAAATACTTTATAATATAGCTAGGGAAATGGAGGTACAAAAAGGTATAGTAACTTGCTCATGGTAACACAGAGAGAAAATGTATCAATATAGTTGGATAGTCAAAGAAGAACACTGAGACTGGGAATGACAGGGTAAACATGTCTTCCCCTGGAGTCAAGAGGGTCCAGAAATCAAGAGCCTGCCCAAATGGGTGACCACTGCAAAAAGAGCCTGAGAAGGGTTATGGCGGCCAGGGTCCAAATCAACAGTAGTAGTGTTCCCTGAAGGATATCAGATGTGAGGCTTTAAACTCTCTGAATATTGGTGTTTTGAATAGTACACAGCATGCATTGCACACCATGTGAGTTTTTTTCTTTGCTCTTGAGGTGTAGCATATTATGTCAGTTGGAGGCTCACCACTCCTTAGAAACAGGGAGGACTTTGGGTCACCCAGGATCAGTGACAACAGTGCATGGTACTGGTGAGCATTAGGTAGGCAGACTGTAAGAGAAATCACCAATTTTCTAATCCTGTACACCTTTTAACACTCTGAGATACCTTGAAGAAGTTAGGAAGGAACATATAGATCACCTGATGACTAGGAACAATCGCAGAGGCTCAAGGAGCATGAGCAACCAACAAAAGGCCTCTCCCCCAAGGGAAATCATGAAGCCTACGTCACCAACAGTCAATACAATGGATGTAGTAGACATGTCGGATAAGAAATTCAGAATATTTGTAGTGACCACACTAACTTAGATGGAAGAGAAAAGAGACAATGAGCTCCAGGAGATGAGGAAGTCCTTTCATGATTTGAAAGAAGAAATAGATACCTTAAACAAGAACCAGATGGAACTTCTAGGATTGAAGAATGTGATACAGGAAATAAAAACCTTCCTTGAAAGTACTAAAAGTAGGTTAAATCAGGCAGAAGATCGAATCTCGAATGTAGAAGACAAAACACCTGACCTAGAAAAAGGTATGAAGAAAAACAACGAAGAAGACAAGAAAGAAAAATGAGGATAATATATGAGGAATACTGGATACCATTAAGCGCCCCAACATCCGGATAATTGGTATCCCAGAAGAGGAAGAAAATAATAAGGGCATTGATAATTTATTCCATAAAATCCTAGAAGAAAACTTTCCAAATCTAGAGAGACTTTCAAATATCCAGACCCAAGAAATACATAGGACCCTGAGTAGAATCAAGTCAAGAAGATCCTCTCCAAGGCACATAATAGCCATATTGGCAAAAACAACAGACAAAGACAAGATATTAAAGTTGGCAAGAAGGAATCGTCAAGTTACTTAAAAAGGACACCCCATCAGGTTAACATCGGATCTCTCAGCGGAAAAAATGCAGGCAAGGAAAGAATAGGGAAATATTATAGTCAAAATGTTGAATGAAAAACAATTTCAACCAAAAATACTATACCCAGCAAGATTATCTTTCATATGGAAGGAAAAACAAAGATAAAAACATTCTCGGATAAACAAAATCTGAGGGAATTTACCAACTCCAGACCAGCTCTTCAAGAGGTTCTGAAGGGAGTGCTATACCAGGAAAACTAAAAAGGCAGACAGACAGTTATGTGAGAATAAAAAGGAACCAAGAAAATGGCTCACTTAATGATAGGAACAGGTTCGGAAATATCGATAATCACATTGAACGTCAATGGATTAAATTCTCCAATTAAGAGACACAGACTGGCCGAATGAATAAAAAAGCAGAAACACGCTCTCTGTTGCCTACAAGAAACTCACCTTATGGATAAAGACATACATAGACTAAAATGAAGGATTGGAAATATGTATTCCAAGCAAATGGAAATCAAAAAAGGGCTGGAGTAGGGATATTGATTTCAGACAAAATAGTCTTCCAGTCAAAGACTGGAAGAAGGGATTTAAAAAGGGACATTTTATAATAGTAAATGGGGTAATCCAGCAAGAAGACATAATGCTTATAAATATCTATGCACCCAACTCAGGTGCACCTAAATATGTGAAGGAAAGACTGCTGGAGCTAAAAAGAGAGAGAGGGAGAAACACTATAATTGTTGGATATCTCAACACCCCATTATCTCCTTTAGACAGATCTTCTAGGCAGAAAATAAATAGAGAGATACAGGATCTAAATGATACTATAAATCGAATGGGCTTGAAAGGTATCTATAGAACTTTCCACCCTAAGTCCACAACATATACATTTTTCTCACTCTGGCATGGAACCTTTTCAAAGATTGACCATATGTTAGGACACAAATCAAGCCTTCACAGATTCAAAGGCATAGAAACTATATCCAGCATCTTCTCTGACCATGATGGAATTAAACTCAAGATTAATTTCAAAAAACACCCTGGAAAATGCACAAACACGTGGAAAATGAACAACCTCCTTCTGAATGACTTCTTCACTACTGAAGAAATTAAGTCTGAAATCAAAAAATTTATGGAAACAAATGATAATGAGTACACAAGTTTCCATAATCTATGGGACACAGCAAAAGCAGTTATAAGAGGAAAGTTCATAGCAATTAGTGCACATAAGAAAAGGATGGAAAGATGGCAAATAGATAATTTAACATCGTGCCTCAGGGAATTAGAAAAACAACAACAAACAAACACAAAAAATGCCAGACAAAAAGAAATAATAAAGGTTCGAGGAGAAATAAATGAAATAGAAAATCAACGAACCATACAGAAAATAAATGAACGCAAAAGCTGTTCTTTGAAAAGATTCACAAGATCGACACACCACTGACTAGGATTGTCAAGAAGAAGAAAGAAAGAAACCAGATAAATCAAATATGTGATGGAAAAGGCGATATTATAACAGACGTAGTAGAAATACAAAATATCATTAGAAGATGCCAACAAACAAGATAACTTGGAGGAGATGGACAAATTTCTGGATGCATATAATCTACAGAGATTGGATCAGAAGGACATAGAAAACCTGAATAAACCCATAACAAGCCAGGAGATTGGATCAGTAATAACCTCCCGACAAAGAAAAGCCCAGGTCCAGATGGCTTCACTTTTGAAGCAAAAACTTTTAAGGAAGAGTTAATCTCTATCCTACTCAAATTATTTCTAAGGACTCAAAAGGATGGAAACCTTCCAAATTCATTTTATGAAGCTTGCATCATCCTCATTCCCCAAATAGTTAAGGACATGACAAAAAAGGAAAACTACAGACCAATATCATTGATGAATACAGATGCAAAAATTCTCAACAAGATACTAGCAAATTGTATCCAACAGCATATAACAAAGATTATTCGCACTTGGTCCCTGGCCATCTAGGGAAACTGAGGCAGTGGCCCCACTGCCCCCACTCCACTTACAAGCTCCCAAGTCCAGGATCCCTGTTTCCTCGAGAGAGAAGCTTCTGCCTTCCAGGAGCACCCCAGTTCCATCTCTCTGTCCCTGGCCACCTAGAGAAACTGAGGCAGTGGCCCCGCTGCCCCCACCCCACTTCCAAGCTCCCACATCCAGGACCCCCGATCCCTAGAGAGTTAGGAAGGGTTTTTACTTTTTTTCTGCTCTGCCTTTTTGTTTTGTTAGTTCCCTGTGTCCCTCCTGTCACTTGTCTCACAGAGAGACCTCTGCCTTCCAGGAGTGCCCCAGTCCCATCTCTCGGTTCCTGGTGAAATCGTGCGGCAAGCAAATTTTCCTTTAATCCCCTGTATATTTTTTTCTTTCCTATAAGATTATTCTCTTTTCCTCATTCTCCACCGTGTCAGAGGCATTAGACAAATCTAGAATCACCGTACTGAAATTCCCTAGTTTTATAAGATCCCCTGGGATCCCCCCAGTACTGAACCACCTGTGAATTCTGGAACACTACTCCTCAGACACCTGAATAGTGTACACCTCTTGAGACTACATTGCTAAACACAACAGAAGAGAGACTTCCACATGCATGAATTCACAGCTAAAGGGAAGCACTCTTGCTCCTAAGAGGTATTCAAAATTTAAAACATCTCCTGATGCCTAGAAGTAGAAGAAGAGCCTCAGGTCTGAATAAACCAGGAAATATGTCTCCATCAAAAGAACAGAGTAACTCCACTCCATCTCTCCTAAAATCTGAGGATGTTACCAAAATGTCAGATAAAGAATTTAGAACGTTTATGGTGAACAAATTCTATGAGTTGGAACAGAAAAGAGACAACGAACTCCAGGAGATTAGGAAGTCCTTCCACGATATGAAAGAAAAAATGGACACCCTGAGAAAGAATCAGATGGAGCTATTAGGGGTCAAGTCTGTAACAGAGGAAATAAAAAACTACCTTGAAAGTATTAAAGGTCGATTAGACCATGCTGAAGATCAAATATCTGATGTTGAAGATAAAACCTCTGACCTGGAACAAACCACCAAGAAGATAGAGAAAATAACAACAACAACAACAACAAAACATGAGCATAACATATGAGAAATTCTAGATTCCATAAGGCGCCCAAACATCAGAATAATTGGCATCCCAGAAGGCAAAAAAACTAATAACGACATGGAAAATCTATTTCATGAAATCCTGGAAGAAAATTTCCTAAATCTAGAGAGGCACTCAAGCATCAAGACCCAAGAAATACAAAGGACCCCCAATAGACTCAACCCCAGAAGATCTTCCCCAAGGCACATCTTAGCCAGACTGTCCAAGACCACAGAAAAAGACACGATACTAAAACTGGCAAGAGAGAAACGAGAAATGACTTACAAAGGTCGTCCCATCAGGTTAATACCAGACCTCTCAATGGAAACAATGCAAGCAAGGAAAGAATGGGAAGATGTATTGAAAGTGTTAAGAGAGAAACAATGTCAACCAAGATTATTATATTATGCAAGACTATCCTTTATATGGGAAAAAACGATTAAAATCTTTTCAGACAAGCAAAACCTGAAAGAACTCACCAGCATCAGACCAGTTCTTCAAGGAACCCTGAAGAAAGTACCGTTCCAGGAAAACTAAAGAATTAACAGACAGAAACAAAGGAATAAAAGGCAGCTAAGACAATGGCCAACTGAAAGGTCGGGACAGATCCAGTAACATCAATAATAACATTGAATGTGAATGGTTTAAATTCTCCAATCAAGAGACACAGGGACCAGCTGTTAGCGTAATGGCTATGTCGCTGGACTCCCATGTAGTCGACCACGGTTTGCATCCCAGACCGGGTGCCTTAAAACTCACGCCGGGCGTGTGTGCGTGCGTGCCCAAGATCCAGAGATGAGAATGGAGAAGAAGGGATTGTGGTGTGGCCATCCCTTCTGTCCCTCTGTCTCTCTCTGTCTGTCTAGCAAGCGCACACACCCTGTAGCAAAAACCTCTTAAAAAAAAAAAAAGAGAGAGACAGACACGCTGAATGGATAAAAAAACAGAAACCCTCTATCTGTTGCCTACAGGACACCCACCTCATGGATAAAGATCTACATAGACTGAAAGTGAAGGGGTGAAAAAAGGTTTTCCATGGAAATGGGTATCAAAAAAGAGCCGGAGTTGTGATACTAATTTCTGACAAAATAGGCTTTAAAACAAAATCTGTTTGAAGAGACAAAGGAGGACACTATATTGTAGTAAAAGGATCAATAGAACAAAAAGATATAACGCTTATAAATATCTATGTGCCTAACTCAGGAGCACCCAAGTATGTGAAGGAAAGACTGTTAGATCTAAAAGGGGAGATAGACTTCAATACACTAATTGTTGGAGACCTCAACACTGCACTATCCCCT
>NW_006209736.1:170785-177028 GCF_000334495.1 Tupaia belangeri chinensis | reverse complement strand
AATAAAAGGCATTCGAATAGGAAAAGAAGAGGTGAAACTCTCTCTATTCACAGATGACATGATTGTATACATAGAAGATCCAATGGTCTCCATGGAAAAATTACTGGAATTAATACATGATTACAGTAAAGTTGCAGGATATAAAATCAATATAGAGAAATCGATAGCATTTCTGTATACGAATAACCGTCAGACTGAGATGGAACTGAAAAAAAGTTATTTCATTTACCATAGCCACAAAAAGTATAAGCTATTTAGGGGAAAATCTAACCAAAGAAATTAAAGACCTCCACAAGGAAAACTATGAGAAGCTAAAAAAAGAAACTGAAAATCACACAAAAAAGTGGAAGGACATCCCATGTTCCTGGATTAGAAGAATTAATATAATCAAAATGGCAATTCTACACAAATTAATCTACTTATTTCATGCAATGCCAATCAAAGTACCAGACCCATTCTTCACAGATCTAGAAAAGACAATCATAAAATTCATCTGGAATCATAAAAGACCCCGTATTACCACAGCAATTCTACACAAGAAGAGTGGAGTGGGTAGCTACACAAGAAGAGTGGAGTGGGTAGCATGTCACTCCCTGACCCAAAAATATACTACAAAGCTGTGGTACTCAAAACAGCATGGTACTGGCACAGAAACAGACATGTGGAGCAATGGAACAGAATAGAGTCCCCAGAAATAAATTCCCAAACATACAGTCAACTGATTTTTGACAAGGGGTACCAGTCAATCTAGTGGGAAAAGGAAAACCTCTTCAGCACATGGTGCTGGAAAAACTGGATTTCCACCTGCAGAAAGATGAATCTGAACCTCTACCTCTCACCTCTGACAAAAATCAAGTCAAGGTGGATCAAGGATCTAAATCTAAGACTTCAAACTATAAAACTGCTTCTAGAAAACACTGGGGAAACTCTGGGAGACATTGGGGCAGGGAAAGACTTCTCACATAAGACCCCTAAAACACAGTTGATAATCCCCAAAATAGACAAGTGGGATTACATCAGAATAAGAAATATCTGCATGGCAAAAGACACAGTAATTAGTGTGAATCAACAGCCCTCAGAATGGGAAAATATTTTTGTAAATGATGCATCAGATAAGGGACTGATAAACAGAATACACAAGGAACTAAAGAAGCTGTTTGGAAAAAAGATGATCACTCCTATTAAAAGATGGGAGAAGGAGTTGAAAAAAACACGCTCTGAAGATGACATACGAATAGCCAAAAGCCATATGAAAAAATGCTCAGCATCCCTCATCATAAGGAAATGCAGATCAAAACAACAATGAGGTACCACCTAAACCCAATCAGAATGTCTAAGATTAAAAAAAAAAAAGATAAGTGTTGATGGGAGTGTGTTGAAAGGGGAACTCCTTTACACTGCTGGTGGGAATGTAAATTGGTCTAGCCACTGTGGTGGACAATTTGCAGATTCCTCAAAAATCTACAAATAGAACTACCATATTATCTAGCAGTCCCACTCCTTGGTATCTACCCAAAGGACAGAAGAATTCTTCATTGGGAAAGTGCTTGCACATTGATGTTTATTGCTTCACTATTCGTGAATGCTAAGACATGGAACCAACCCAAATGCCCCCATACGAATGAAGGGATTAAAAAACTGTGGCACATCTACTCTATGGGATACTATTCAGCCATAAAAACAAAACAAAACAAAACAAAACAAAAAACCCTGACTTTTGCCAAAGTGAAAGAATATGGAAGATTTACTGCTGAGTGAAGCAAGCCAGGCTATGAAGGAGAGACATTGTATGTCCTCACTTCATATATACCGAGTGTCTGCACTCTATGACTGAAACTGATTGACTAAAAGATATACGAACACAAGAGATGTGTGAATTCCTGATGTGGTGTGGGTAGAGGAGTGGGGCCTCGGGAAGGACATTTGGAGGAGGGATACATAGGTAGAGCATTGATGGGATGAGGAGGTGTGGTGTTATCTGTTGAAGATATTTTGATCAACTGGACTGGGGAGAAATGTTCACATAATGAAACGTTCACTTCGTAAGCTAAACAATGTGATCGAATGTATATACATAAATAAATAAGTTATACATATATATATAGCAACAACAACAAAAAGATTATTCATCACGACCAGGTAGGCTTTATCCCAGGAATGCAAGGATGGTTCAACATATGCAAGACCATAAAGGTAATACACCACATTAACAGAAAGAATGATAAAAACCATATGATCATTTCAACTGATGCAGAGAAAGCATTTGATAAAATACAACATCCTTTTATGATTAAGAACCTCAGTGAGATTGGTATAGAAGGGTCATTTCTCAACACAACAAAAGCCATCTATTAAAAAACCTACAGAACCAGCAGTTAGCGTAATGGCTATGTCACTGGACTCCCACGTAGTCGACCGCGGCTCGAGTCCTGGACCCGGTGGCTTGAACTCATGCCAGGCGCATGTGCGTGTGTGCCCAAGACCCCGAGAGGAGAATGGAAGAGAAGGGATTGCAGCGTGGCCATCCCCTTGGGGGGAGATTTCTCGCTTTTTGTCTCTCTGTCTCTCTCTGTCTGTCTGGCGAGCGCACATGCCCTACAGCAAAAACCTCTCAAAAAAAAAAAAAGCAAAAAATAAACCTACAGCTGAGAAGACACCTTCCTGGCTACTGAGAACTAGCGATTTCAGGGAAATAGGAGAAATGAAGATTTTTTTTTTCACGGATAATTCAGCCTCCAGCCCACAAACTCGTGTGGTAGGCAGACATTCACACCTCCTGTCTCTGTCTCTGTCTTTGTCTCTCTCTACCTCTGTCTCTGTCTTCTCATTTTTTTTGTAATTTTTCCTTTTTAAAATTTTTAAAGATAAAGCAGTTTCTTGGGTTTCAGCCTCTCCTTTCCCTTTATCTTGTTAATAATCCCTATCCCTCTCCCAATCCAGGAGAGGCAAGGGAGCAGGCCTCAGAAGACATTCATGGCTACTGAGAACTAGTGATTTCACGGGAATATGAGAAATGAAGATTTTCCAATTTTTTTTAAATAATAAAAATTTTAAAAGTTTTTTTAAAATACTTTTTTCTTCTCTTTTTCTCTGTTTCTTGGTTGCTTGTGTTCCTGTTGTTTCTCTTTCTATTTCCTTTTCTGCATGCTCCTGGATGCTCAGATTAAACTTCAAGATTGGGAAGAAACACACTTTCCATGAGATGACTAGAAATCATTGCAGGACCACAAGAAATATGGGAAAGCAAGAAAATACCTCTCCTCCAAGTGAGAAGAATAACTCGTCTTCATCCACACACAGTTCAATGGAAATCATGGAAATGTCTGATAAAGAATTTAGAACATTCATAATGGCAAATCTAACAGAGATGGAAGAGAAGAGAGACAGTGAACTGCAGAAGAGAATGGAAAAAGGAGCTGACAACTTCCAGGGGGTGAGGAAATTCTTGCAAGATCTAAAGAGGAATTACAGACTTTACAAAAGAATCAAATGGAACTGTTAGAGTGAAGGCTACAATACAGGAAGCAAAAATCTCCCTTGAAGTATTAAAAACAGACTAGATCGTACAGAAAATAGAATCTCAGACATAAAAGAGAAAAGTGCTGGCCTAAAAAATCCTACCACAAAGACTGAGAGAATTGCCCAAAAACTTGAGAATAATATACGAGAAATACTAGATACCATCAAACGTCCAAACATTCGAATAATTGGCATCCCAGAAGGTGAAGAGACTCAGAGACTCATAAGGGCATTGGTAATCTATTCCATGAAATCCTGCAAAAAAATCTTTCTAAACCTAGAGAGGCACTCAAAGATCCAGTCCCAAGAAATACAAAGGACCCCAAATAGAATCAACCCAAGAAGATCTTCTCCAACACACATTTTAGCCAGACAAAGACAAGGTACTAAGATTGACAAGAGAAAAACGGCAGGTTACCTACAAAGGATATCCCATAAGACTAACAGCAGACCCTTCATCGGAAACAATGCGAGCGAGGAAAGGATGGGAAAATATATTCAAAATGTTAAGGGAAAAGCAATTGCAACCGAGAATACTGTATCTGGCAAGATTGTCCTTCATATGGGAAGAAAAGAGAAGAACATTCTCAGATAAACAAAACCTGAAAGAATTTACCAGCACCAGACCAGATCTCCAAAAAGTTCTCAAGGGAGTGCTATGACAGGAAAATGAAATGTAATCACACAGAAATAAGACTTCAAAAACTAAAAAAAGTGACCACCTTAATTGTATAGACAAGTCTGGAGTTGAATATTATATCCCAGAATTCAACCGGGAAGATTGAACCACAACACAAGATAGATTAACTACATGAGACTGAACTGGTGAAATAGCATGCTGTGACTTTTCACTAAAATATTGCTGCTTTTCTTCTATGCTTTATTGTCTGATTTTAAGAGTTTTTGTCCTGTCTTGAGCTGTCGATAGGTCCACTTACCTACTATTTGAACAGAATCCTAACCTGTTTCCAGGCTTTAAGTTTCAAGCAAATTTCCGTACCATTTCAAAACTGCTTTTCTTGAAATTGCCAGCTGAACTTGCTATTGAAAGTAGTTAGATTATTTAAGAAATTGTGTGATCAATAAAAAGTGGGGGGAAAGGAATGGAATACAACTGTAGACACCAAAGATAGTGTGAGAAGGTGGGAAAGAGCAGAGGGTCAGTCCTAGGGGTAAATATATATATGAAACTGGAAATGGAAAATTATTGATGATAACATACATGAGTAAGCCACTATGCAGTATATATTCTGATATTCTGGATGAGAAACCACTTTTTGCGTGCTGTGACAATGATTAGGGGATGAATGTACATGAATTAATTTAAAAAATAAGTTTCAGGGAAAAATGCATATTTGATGACTGCAGTAAGCTATATAGCCAAAGCTAGGTGCTACTTTATAGTATGTTCATCCTACTCAGTGAGGTTTATGCCTAAAGTCAGACTTGTGTTCATGGATATGTATATATCAGCTGCGCTTGCTTTTGGAAATGTTTAGATTAATTAAGTTCATTAGTAAATCAATAAAATGGCGGGAAAAGGCATAGAAAGCAACCATGGATACCAGGGGCAGTGTGGAAGGAGGGTGGGACACGGCAGAGGGTGAGAGATAGGAAATCAAGGATGACAGAAAAAAAGCAAAATATACAGGAAACCAGAAATGGAAAATTATTTGTTGACGATAATACATATGTTGATGTGCTTGATTCAGCCAATACACAGTGTATTCTGAATGGGAAATCTCGTTTTGTATGTTGTAATGACATATAGTGAATGAATGTAAATAAATAACTTTAAATATAAAAAAGTAAAAAAGAAAAACCTACAGCTCACATTATACTGAATGGGGAAAAATACTGAATGGGGAAAAGCTGAAAGCTTTTCCTCTGAAAACAGGTACTAGGCAAGGCTGCCCACTTTCTCCACTGCTCTTTAATATAGCACTGGAAGTCTTAGCTAATGCAATCAGAAAAGAGAACAATATAAAAGGCATTCAAATAGGCAAAGCGGAGTTGAAAATATCTTTATTCGCAGATGACATGATGGGATACTTAGAAGACCCCAAGGTCTCCATGAAAAAACTTCCTGAAGTAATAAGTGAATACAGTAAAGTGGCAGGATACAAAATCAACATCCAAAAAATTATAGCATTTCTGTATATGAACACGTTGAACGAAGTAGAGCTGAAGGAAGGAATCCCTTTCATCATAGTGACAAGATGAATAAGATACTTAGGAATCAACCTAACTAAGGAAGTCAAAGACCTTCATAAAGAAAACTATGAAAATCTTGAAAAAGATATTGAAAGTGACATAAAAAAGTGGAAGGACATCCCACGTTCCAGGATTGGAAGAATTAATATAACCAAAATGACAATTCTACCCAAATTAATCTACATGTTTAATGCAATTCCAATCAAAATACCAGAAATATTCTTCACAGATCTAGAAAAGACAATCATAGAATTTGTCTGAAATCATAAAAGACCTCGTATTTCAAAAGCAATCCTGCACTGGAAGAATGGAGTGGGAGGCATATAACTCCCTGATCCCAAGATATACTATAAAGCTGTGGTCATCAAAACAGCATGGTATTGGAATAAAAACAGACATGTGGACCAATGGAAGAGAATGGAGACCCCAGAAATAACCCTGAAAGCTTACAGCCAACTGATCTTTGGCAAAGGATATCAGTCAATCCATTGGGAAAAGGAAAACCTCTTT
>NW_006209736.1:156859-170683 GCF_000334495.1 Tupaia belangeri chinensis | reverse complement strand
CTGAACCTAAGACCTCAGACAATAAAACTACTTGTGGAAAATGCTGGGGAAACTCTGGGAGACATGGGAGTAGGCAAAGACTTCTTAAATAAGACTCCCAAAGCACAGGCAAAAATCCCTAAAATAGACAAGTGGGACCACATCAGACTAAGAAGTTTCTGCACAGCAAAGGACACAGTAACAAGCATGAATCGACAACCCTCAAAATGGGAGAATATTTTTGTTAAATATGCCTCAGACAAAGGACTGATAACAAGAATACACTGGGAACCCAAGCACCTTATGCGAAGAAAAATGATGAAACCAATGAAAAGATGGGAAAATGAGCTGAACAAAAATCTCTCTAAGGAAGACATACAAATAGCCAAAAAGCATATGAGGAAATGCTCAATATCCCTCATCATAAGGGAGATGCAGGTAAAAACCACAATGAGATACCACCTAACCCCTGTCAGAATGGCAAGATCAAAAATATGAAATGTGACCAATGTTGGCAGGGATGTGGTGATAAGGGAACTCTCCTACACTGTTGGTGGGAATGTAAACTGGTTCAGCCACTGTGAAGAACAATATGGAGGTTCCTCAAAGATCTACAAATAGAACTGCCATTTGATCCAGCAATCCCACTTCTGATATCTACCCAAAGGACAGGAGAGCGCTCAGTCAGTAAAGTGCTGCAGCATTATTCACGATTGCCAAGACATGGAACCAACCCAAATGTCCACAAACAGATGAATGGATTGAAAAAGTGTGGCATACATACTCTATGGAATATTACTCAGCCATAAAAAAACAAGACCCTAGCATTTGATAGAAAGTGGTCGGATATGGAGGATCAATTGCTGAGTGAAGTAAGCCAAGATATGAAAGAAAGGCATTGTATGTATCCACTTAATATATACCAATTATCCACACTCTATGGTAGAGATCAAAATATTGGAGGACATAAAAGCAGTGAAAATAGTTAACGAGGATAAGACAGTGTGGAAGGGGGATGGAAAAGAGAAGAGTATAGAGAAAGATAGCAAGAGAATAAATAGAGAGGCATGACATTAGTAGGACACAGGTATGGCTTATTACCTGTTGATTACGACATGTATATTATTCTCAACTGCATTGATCTGAGAAGTATTTAATGTTGGGTAAAGTCTTTTTACAAGCAAAATGAGAAATAGTGATTGATTGTTTAAAAAAATAATTGGAATAATAATAATGATAATGATGATCGGGAAAAATAATGTAAAGCTATTGGATGATGAAATGGGGATTTTAATGTCTCTATATTGACTGATATGCATGACATTCCTTCTGGAAAAAGAAATGCAATACACTGTAAAGTTACATGTGATTCAATGTAATATAAACGAGATCATGATGATAATAAATTTTTTAAAAAGCTGGGACTTGACCCCAGGTCAGACTAAAACATGGGCATACTCTGCTCTACCCTGGCACCTGAGAACCCCTTCCAGTCAAAGTTGGGCCTCTGTCTCTTGCATCCAGTCCCCAACCCCCAGATATTCCTGTTGTCTTGATTGTTACTCATCATTGCATGGCAAAGCACTACAGAATGATAAACAGTTTTTCTCTCAGAGTTCTATTGATCAGAGCCTTAACCGTGTCCTCTACTTCTCAGTCTCTCCCAAGGCTGCAATGAAGATGTCAACCCATGGACAGTGGGCTCATCTGAAGGCTCAACTAGGGGGAGGGGTCAATTTCTGACCTTTCTCAGATGGTTGTTGACAGGATCCAGTTCCTTGTAGGTTGTTGGTTCTTCTCTGTCTGTTGACTAGAGAATGGTTCTTCCATGGCTCTTGGTTCGAAGCTGCCATCGACTCCTTGCCATGTGGCCTTCTCCATCAGTGCAAGCAGGCAAAAGAGCCAAAGATAGAGGATGGGTGCCAGCAAGAAGGCAGTACAGTCTTCTTAGAGCTTAGCCTTGGAAATGATGTGCCATCACCTTTGCCATGTCGTGTTGGGTAGAAGCAAGTCACTGGGTCCAGTTCACACCCAAGGGAAGGGAATACCATAGAGGCATGACTTCTAAGAGGCCAGGATCTTTGGGAGCCATTGTAGAGGGCTGCCTACCACACCTACTTCTGCTTCTGTACCCACCTCAGTATACTGAACCCCCTTAGGTATCAACTGCCTTGCTGAAGTGAATCCTTGGTGGGCCACCTTGGACCATGCTGTGTGTCTGCTGATCTCACCTCTCTTCTAGCAGGCCCACTGAATGGGTCTCCCCAGAACTCAGTTCTGCTTGGTCCTGCCTTCTTCCACATCCCCATCAGCCATGCCTGGCAACTGAGCTCATGGGAGGATGACGGCAGCTGAGAAGGGACCAACCCTCTGTGTGAATGGAACACTCCCATCTCTTGAGTAGGACTGAGACCCAGGATGGTGTTCCTGGCCCAACCTGGCAATTCAGAGATGAAGAGCTCAACATTCCTACTAGCACAGGCCCCACCTTAGGAGAACAATGGTACAAGTGGAAGGGAGCTGGATTCAAACTTATCCATAAACACTGCTGAGATGTTCTTGTCCTCTAGACTTGGAATTTGAGTGGATCCCCCACCCCCGCCACCTGCCCTGGTCACTGGGAGGCATTGCGGGAATATTTCTAAGGCCACACAGGAGCAGCCAGGCCAGAGAGGAAGCTTCTCTGAAACTGCGTAGAGATGCAGGAGTATTCAGACTCCCGGCCTGGAGGATCTCCTCTTGTGGGGAAAGGAGAACAGTTTGGGATTACCTTATATGCCTTCATAATATTTAGCTCAAAAGTAAAGAGAGACAGATCTGAAGAACTTACAGCAGGGCGATATTAAATAGGAACAATGGCTGCCATAGTCTCCGTTTTTCAGTGGAGCCTTAGCCAGGAGCAGAAGAGTCCCAGAGAAACCTGGGTTTTCCCCAATTCTAGGAAGCACTCACCAGACTCAGCATTCCCTCTGCCACTATTTTGTTGCAACACATAACCAGAGCAGCTTACAAAGGGACATGGTGTCATACTATGAGATAAACCCACCTGAGGGGATGGACGGGGCTATGTGCTAGAGGGCCTCTCTCCAAGGGTGGTATTTGGGGTGCTGTGGTCAGAGCATAAAGCTTTTAAAATTCCCTCCTGTGGATGCTGCAGCATCTTTCCCTCTGACCCCACCTTCCTGTCCCTCAAACCTCTTGCCAGTCTCCATGGCTACCATTCAGTCACTGCCTATCAGTCACCCTACATGAAATGCTTGAAACCAGTACAACGGTTGCTCACTTTCCATCAAATGCAGCACTGTCCCAACAGTGACTTAGCTACAAGCAGTACTGCTCCAAGGCACAGGGGTACCAACCCGATGCCTAAGTATTGTGACAACACTCTTCACAGTGACACCTTCCCTGGCACCATCAGCAGAGGATGTACATATTCACGTGAAAAGGAACAGCAAATATAATAAAGTCAAAAGAATCAAGTGTGCCTACAACTATTTCAAGCCCAAGCACACAGACGCAAGGGAAAGCAGGGGCTTTTGGAAGCAAAGAGGGCTTCATAGCTCTGTATCTAGAGCTCTGTGATTTCAGTTTGCAAGTGTCTTCAGTGTCCTTTATCCTACCATAGGAAGGCAAAGCAGACTGACAAGTGGACCCTGGGAGCCGTGGAGAATTCAGGTCTGGAGCAGGGGACCTGCAGGTTGAGCAAGAAGGGA
Source organism: Tupaia belangeri chinensis (assembly GCF_000334495.1). NCBI lineage: Eukaryota > Metazoa > Chordata > Mammalia > Scandentia > Tupaiidae > Tupaia > Tupaia belangeri. The sequence continues at coordinate 166,991 of NW_006209736.1, read as the reverse complement.
CGACAACACAGGTGGGCTCGGCTGGGAGCAGTGAGAGACAGAGGCTGGATCTGAGCTCTCACCTGAAGGACTTGATCGAGCATGCAGGGCTCTCTGGACTGGCTCCTCCAAGACTCCTGAAGACCAGCAGGCTCCCTAGTTGAGCCTGTGCCACTGAACAGGTTCTCTGTGATGTCGCCAATACAAATGAAAGGCAAAATGTCTTTGGCTGAGCCAGTCCTGTTCTGGTACATAGAGAAAAGTCATCCTGGCTACCACTGGCATTGCTTCCTTCATTCTTCAAGTGCTAATTGATGGCCTACTACGTGCTCACTGGGCTCAGTTCAAGATACTGGGGAGACTCCAGTGAATTCCCTCTAGAGACCTAGAGTTCAGCCTTCATGGGGACAATGACATGTCACAATGGAGAGAAATCAGACTCACCAGATCCTCTGGAGTTTCCTCTCCCTTGGGAAGTCTAAAAAATTGAGGTGTCCACCCACGTTAGGCTGCGGGCTCCAATCTGGGGGTCTTGGGGAGATGCAGCTTGCCTTCGTGCAGTAAGATCAAGACTCAGTAGCAGCAGGATGTCAGTGAAGTTCATGGTTTCCAACAAGTGCCATGTTCATGTGGTGTCTGAAAAGACTTGTCAGAGATCGGCAGAGCTCTTCTTTCGGCTACATGTAAAGAGATCAAGGGCCTGTCTCCTCCATGAACTTCTGTCCCTGAGTCCCTGGCCTGGATTTTCACCAATCTTTCCTGTAGGTGTGGATGCCCTATTCAAGTAATGGATGCATTCTCATAAACTTCTATGCCTCATTGACTAACAGAATTATATATTTCCCTTTATTCTCCCCCTCTCTCCCTTGAACACACTGTAACCAGAATCTCAGCCCCACCACTCCACTCACATAGATGATTAAATGAATAATTGAATGTGATGGTTCCTGATTTTTACATCACTGTATTTATGACTATATAAGCCTAAAGACTTTAGGAAAGACCATGTCGTATGCTGTTAACTTTAAGCCTTCCTGAAATTCAAACCCAGGTACTTGTCAATGGTAGCTTTTACCTTACCAACTCCATCTTGATGTCAAGAAACTCAATGAGTAGACAGGGAAGCTCTGCCTGATCCTCACAACTGCCCCTAAATTCCCAACGAGCAGAGCCCCAGCTTTACTGGAGACTCGTAATCAAACTTCAGGGTTCTCTTCCATGCGTTAGCAAGAGCCAAGGCGGCTCACCAGAGGGAAGTGGCAGAGTAGAAACTAGTGTCTCATGGAGACCCTGAGTCCTTTAGCTGTGATTCTTGAGAGTCTGGCTACTCAGTGAAGGCTCAAGCTCAGGCTTAGCCCTGGGGAACCCTCTAAGGTCCTGCCTGACCTTGAAGATGCCCAAGGGTGTGTCTAGGAATCAACAGACTTTCTAAAACCCTGTGATGGGCCTTGAGGCAATGACATCAGAGACCCCTGGGCTCTGGTCTAGGAGGCATCTGTTTTCCCACCCAGCTTCTAGTCCTAATCTGTGGCAGGAGGAAGAAAGAATTTGGAGGGCCAGACCCATGGTGTGGTGTTTAAGGCAGCTGGATCCCACAAGACTGACTCCACCCCAGGGGCTTGCAAAACACACCAGGCATGCCTCATTGACTAATAGGATTATATATTTCCTTTTATTTGGGAACCTGTGCACCCAAAGTCAGGAGAGAAGACTAGAGAAGGGATATCAGCATGCCATACCCCTTCTGGGGGGGTGTCATCTCACTTTCCCTCTCTCTTTCTCCCTGTCAAGTGCATGTGCCCCATAGAGAATTTTGAAAATTAAAAAAAAAAGTGAAAAGAAAGAATTTGGAGATGCAAAGTAGGGTAAATATAGCAAAGTTGTATAATCCATGCTAAATGGTACTCCAAAGAATCTGCAGCAATTCACATTTCAAGATCAGAACTTCAGTATCGTTAAAATCTTAGATGTTTGTCAATTTGCTGTTGGAAAAGTGAAGTATGATTGTTGTGCTATTTCTGTGGTTATTTGTGATATAGAGTCCCTGTTCCATTTGTATTGGCTACTTGTGTTTCTCTAAATGGGCTGCTGAAATTGTTAACTTTTCTATTGTTCGTTCTTTGCTGTGTGTTTCTCAAGTTGTCTTAACAGAGTTCTCTGTATATTACAAATATGAGTAGTGTGTCATAATCGAAGAACATTTTTGCTCCCAGTCTCTCACTTGCATTTGCATTTTACTCCCTGCATCTTCTCATATAGACACTTTCTATTTGGGATGTACATATTGGCTGCTTCCTTCACTCCTCACCACAACCATGTGAGGTTGGTAATCTTTACCCCAATTTTCAAGTGCAGCAACCAAGGCTCAGAGAAGATTCTGAGATTTACACCCACATTCTGACCTGAGATCTTAACCTGTGTGTGCAAGACCCAAAAACTATGCAGTGAGTTGGGCCCATGGTAGGCTATAGGCCAAAACTGAGGCCCTTTCACACCTGCCTCCTCCCAGGCCTAGAAGGAATAGAGTAAATCGTAAAAATAACTCCTTTCTGTCCTCAGAGTGTGCCTATTCCAATCCTCACTAAGACAAGGTATTGCAGAGAAGGGGGCGTGATAGTGGGCCTATTGGATAGAACACTATGATGAGGGTCAGGAGTGGGGGCCAGGACCAGACCCACCACTGACCGAAACGTTGGCTAAGGAAGTGACTGACCCTCTCCTGCTTGCTTCTCTAAAAGCCAAATATCAGTTCTGAGTTCCTGTTGCAAGCGTTAGGGGCGAGGCAGGGGAGAGTGTCTTTAACCCCTGCTGGGATAAAAGGGGAGAGGAAGTGATATATCTCTAGCAATCATTTTGGCAGCCCATAATCATCCTCATGGCAAGTTCTCAACCTTAGCAGCTATCGCTAGTATCATCATAAATCTCACGCAAATGACTGAGGACAAATGGTACCAAAAGCTTACCCAAAAGGCCTGCCGTAAAGCAAGCTCCTGAGAAGAGGTGCTGGGCCGGTACCACACTGGCTGATCTGTAGAGGGAGCATCCCATTTAATCCCACAGCCCTTCTGTGAGGCAGAGATGACTAATTCTGTAAGTCACCAGACTCTTCCCCTGAAAAGGGCAACAACAAAAGTACTTTTTAACTGCTCAGCAGTGCTGTGGAGAGTAATTAGATAACTTCTGACAGCCCTGGAAGATATTGGAAAGTGATGAACATGATAAGAAGTCCAACCACTTCTTCATCCAATCAATTGCAGAGAAAACAGAGATGTCCATGTGAGATGAGTGGTCACTGTTATTACTAGTAGTTATTAAATGGCTACTGGTAATAGTATGTCCAGTGGACCTATGAATACCACCTTGAAAAACCATGGCTCTTGTCTTTTGGGAAATATAGGAAGTCACCGATAGTGGGGGCCAGATTTTTCCTGCCATTATTCTACGTGTTTTGCCCCATTTAGTTCCCATGTCATGTAAATAAGTCTAGCTCCTGCCTCTGGAAGGGGACAGCTCACATTTCCCTCACCATTCCTAGAAGACATTAATGAGTAAGTAAGTGTCGAGCCCAAAGCATCATGGTGTATGCTACCAGTGATTGGTGGGTATTCCAGAAATATGTCTTGTCTGCTCTTGAGTGGCCAGTCAGGGCCCTGGACAACCTCCTGTGTTTACATCAATGTTTCATACAAATTATCCAAAATGGTTAGGAGCCACCAATTTTGAGCCTCACCTTCACATCTCACACCAACACATTGAACGCATTTATATTGCTGCTATGTTGCATGTAAAGAAGCAAACAGATAGCAAAAGAATAGAATCCGTGTAAACTTCCTGAATGGGGCAGAATGCTCTATATTTCCTCTGTAATTGTCAAGAAAGCTCAAGGTAACTTCTCCTCAATCTTGGGCCTATGGATTTTAGCAGAGCCCCAAACCAGATCTGACTTCAGCTAACCACTGAATTCTCCTCCACCTGTGATCCCTACTTTGGAGCATGATATCCTCAGATCTTAAGTGATTTGAGCCAGAAACCTGGGTGTCATCCTTGGCCCCTCGTCGGTCCTTCCCTTAGTTACACTTCCAATAAGACAGTGTCATTGTAGCAATCCTATGAATAATATTTCAAATGATGCTACTTTCCTCCAACTTTCTTCCAAAGTAGTGAAGAGTCCACTACTTTTACACACACACACACACACGATTTTAGCAGAGCCCCAAACCAGATCTGACTTCAGCTAACCACTGAATTCTCCTCCACCTGTGATCCCTACTTTGGAGCATGATATCCTCAGATCTTAAGTGATTTGAGCCAGAAACCTGGGTGTCATCCTTGGCCCCTCGTCGGTCCTTCCCTTAGTTACACTTCCAATAAGACAGTGTCATTGTAGCAATCCTATGAATAATATTTCAAATGATGCTCCTTTCCTCCAACTTTCTTCCAAAGTAGTGAAGAGTCCACTACTTTTACACACACACACACACACACACACCCCAAACAAACAAACAAACGCCCTAAGCGAATAAATGGGTGTTGTGTTTCTCCCTCTGCCTGTCTCCACTCTATGAGTGAGACTAGGGGGATATAAAGATGGTCAGAAAATGAACAAAATTGAATGGCAGTGTCATGGAAACAAGCAAAGCCCACATTGGCCTCCAGTGACATGATCTCAGTGCATTTCCTAAGACTGAACTCCCAGGAATACTGGGCCCCTTTTTGTATTCAATGTAGAGGGGATGGGTCAGCCTCTTTTGGAGTGGCCCTCTAGAGTGCACTCTACCTTGGGAAAGGTGAAAGGATCCCATTCTGGGAATGAGAGTAAGATGCAGCTATTCTCTTATAGTAAGAAAATACATTAACGTCATTTGATGGGGCCCCTATAAGGTCCACTCACTCATTACTCTGTGCCTTGAAAGTCCACTATCAGAGTCCATCTTTTGCAGAAGATAAGTAGTTTTCCAACTGTGCTCAGGAGAATTCCAGAAGTCTAAAGAACTGCCTCGGAATACCATGAGGAGCAATGGGTGAGGGAGACAGCAGATATAGCTTTTCCCCCATTGGGTCACACCACCATTCCTATCAGTTGAAACAATTCCTCAGTGGCGTGCAATGTGGGACAAGAGTTGGGCAGTGAGTGGTGGGAACTATTTCCAGGCGATTCTGTTACCTTGAGATTCTAACCGCCTTTGCATTTTAGCTTTATTTTGCATGTGGGGCTGCAAGCAAGTCCCACAAGGGGACAGAGTCCCTTTACCTGAGAGAATGGCACACAGTAGGGCAGGACTGCCCCTGTCCCAGCTCTTTAATTGGGGACAGTTATTCTTAGATCACATTGCTGTAATGGAAGGGCCTTTGCCTCAGACCAAACAGGGACTGAATGCTGACTCTGTCCGATGCTGGTCATATGATCTCAGATCGGAGATCACGTTATTCTCCTTGTTTTGGATGGGTGGAGAATAAAATGCAAAGCTGTGAGGCCCCTTCTAACACAGAATACTGTGTAACTTTTGGCAGAATTTAGGACAAATATTGCCACCATCCTAAAGTTGCCCAGGATTCACTGGAATACAGCACCAGAAAGAATGATGGAAGGTAGGACAGGAAAATAAGATTGATTTCTCCCACATGCCCACATTCCAATGGCCTTTTGGTTCACCAGAAGTGCTGGGAGATTTCAAAGGGGGGCATTGCTGACTCCATGCCCATTCCTGAGGCACTGTCCGCTTTACTCACCTACCTGAGCAGTCCCTCATGGATTTTCAAATGAGGTAGCTGGGGGTGGGAGTAGAGGTGGGAGTCGGGGTAGAGGTGTAAGTGAAGGAGGAGAGCTCAGAATTCAAGCACATCCATATTTCAAACACCGAAGTGTAAAACTGATGACCCACACCTTTCTCTGCTGCCGGTCTGTCTGTCCTCTTCCCACGTGCAACTGCCCTGAATATTTGAACAACTCATCACACAAGGGGTACTGGGACCTGCTCTTGAGATGTACAAATGCAGTTGTTTCCAGTCAGAGATGACATTAGGAGAAGGTATGTTTGATGCTTTTCTGCTGATTTTGACACCTTCACAGCCAGAGAAAGCTCAGAAGACTTAAGGTCTCAGTAATGATTCTTTGAGTGTGACACCAAAGCATGGGAAATGGAAGCAAAAACAAGCGGGACTCCATCAAACTAATAAGCTTCTGCACAACAAACAATAAATATAGTGAAAAGATGACCTAAGGTGTGGGGGAAAGTATTTTCTGGCCATATAGCCCACAAGGGATTAATACCTAAGAAATATGAAGAATTTTTGAAAAGTTCGTGAAAATGCATATCATGAAAGAAACTGTGCATAGATTTCTAGAATTATGACACTAAAATAACCTTACACTTTAATTTCATTTTCCAGTCATGTTTTTTAGTCCTGTCATATAAAGCACTCACACAACTTAGTAGCGTAAGACCAAACAATCTGATTTGAAAACAGGCAATGGGGGCTTGCTCTTTGGCACAGTGATAATATGCTGTTCAGCAGAAGCTGGATCCCACATGGTGACTGCAGTTTGAATCTCCAGCCTGGTCAGCCTGAAATGTGCCAGGAACACGCACAAGTGCCCAGGATCCAATGGGCTGCAGCACAGGAGGCTGGGGATTGCGGTGTGATAGACACTGTGGATGGTGCTCATCTCTCTGTCTTATGCTCTAACATGACTAAAGAAAAAAATGGGCAAAAGACTTGAATAGACATTTTTCCAGTAAAGGGATATCAATGGCCCAAAGGCATACGAGAAGATGCTCAACAACTAATCATCAGGGAATTCAAATCTAAGCCACAATGAGCCATCACTTCACACCTGTTAGGATAGTTACTGTCAAAAAAAGTTAAGAGATAAATACTGGCAAGGATGTGGAGAAAAGGGAATCCCTGTACACTGTTGGTGGGAATGCAAATTGGTACAGTCGTTATGGAAAATGGAAGTTCTTCCAAAAATTAACAATAGAACTACCATGTGATCCAGCAATCCTCCTTCTTAGTAGGTACCCAAAGGAAATGAAATCAGCACCTCAAGAGATATCTGAGTATGTACACACCCACAAACACACACAGCACCCTTTGGGCATGAAAAAAGAAAATCCTGCCATTTGCAAAAACATGTATGAATCTGGAAGATATTATGCTAAGTGAAGTAAGGCAGACAGAGAAAGATAACTACTGTATCATTTTACTTAAATGTGTCTGGAATTTAAAAAAAAGTCAAACTCACAGAAGCAAGGAGTACAACAGTGGTTGCCAGAAGCTGGGGCTTGGGAGAAATGGGGAAACGTTGGTCAAAGGGTACAAAGTCTCAGTTGTAAGATGAATAAGCTATGGGGAATCCAATGGGCAGCATGATGACCATATATATTTATATATATTTTAATATACGATATGTCATTTATTAAATATATACTATATAATACATGACATATAACATGTGATATGTAATTTATTATATTAAATGTTATATGGATTATGTATTAATACATGTTTATTATAACTTAACATATGAATATATTAAGTTTTACATATCTTATACATACATACTTACAAATGTGCGCTTCACTGTGTACTTCAACTTTGCCTAGAGGAGAGCTTGTCTTTTTTAACCAGAACGTCACATAAGTTTATTTCAGATGTAACAGCAATGATAAAATGGACAAAATTTAATTCCTGATTGCAGCAAGTACACTTAGCCTTTGAAGTGTTTTTTAAATTACTTCCACTAAAAACTAAGAGAATTTTTCCTTTTTACCACTACACACCAGTTTCCCAATAGTTTTTTCTCTTTTTGGAGGACTTTCAGTTGATGAGTAAACTGCTTTGGAAATTTTTCACTTCTTTCTCCATATGAAAACTAATGTGAACAAATTATACATTGCATAGATTTCTCTACAGATTTTTCTGGGGTGAGGGGAACTAAATGACCATATGGCATATCTGCCCCAGAGTAAAAACTACCTGTTCTGAAAAATATTATGAATATATCCTATGATCTTCCAGTTAACAGAATTATTGTTTTACCACAAAGATAATTTTTATCTTGTATCAAAACAGCCAACTCAACACAGGATATTATTTCGGTCTTTACTGATTCATAGGCATATGAGCTAGTGCCTACCTTCTGTCCCTTCCACACCCCCCTCCTGCATAAGTGAATGCAAGTGTGATGTAGGACAATTAACCCTTTACAAACATTTACAATTTAGGTTAAATCATTGAATAGTGTGGGTGTGTGTGGGGGGAGGAAACCACTAAAATAATGGGGAGCCTACATACTCTATTCAAAACGTAATTTATTTTTCTCCTGGAATAATATGTACTTAAGTGTCATGAAGCAGCTATTCAGTTTTCAATAACTACATTTAGGGATACATTCATAAGACTGATTACTCTATGTGAAATGGTTATAGAAATAGATGCAGTGTCATCTCAGAAAGCTCATTTATCAAAATCTATTTTGGTATCTGGCAACTTACAAAAAAGGCTAAATTCTTCAAACTAATTATGTCTTCAGTAATTCAAGCACTCTTGGTAAAAGCAAGCTGGAGCTTATCCATGAAGGTAAAGGTGTTTAATGCTAAACATTTCTTCTAAACTTAGGTTTGGACTGGTGAAGAAATTGACACTGAAGGAACCAACATGGCCTTTTTACATTATTTTATTTTTTATTATTATTCACACATTAAATTGCTATACATCATTTAGATTGTGAAGAGACTTTAACCAGCATGATGTACACCTCAGTCCAGCCCAGTTGAGACTATTATACACATCCTCGCCAACAGCTAATAAACCTTATCTGTGTCACACAAGTGTCTTATCTCTCCATCCCCCTTCCAAGTTTTCTTTCCTATGCTCTTCCTTTCCCAGACTCTCATTCCACTTTGCCTCTAGTGTCCATTACAATTTTTAATACTTTTATGTTCTCCAGTCTTTCGTTCTCTACCACAGAGTGTGAACAGTCGGTATATGTTAAGTGGAGACATACACTGTCTCTCTTTCATAGCCTGGCTTGCTTCATTCAGCAACGTATCTTCCTTAGTCGTCCTCTTTCTATCATATCCCAGGGCCTTGTTGTTTTTTATGGCTGAGTAGTATTCCATGGAGTATATGTGCCACCGTTTTTCAATCCATTCATCAGTTTGTGGACATTTGGGTTGGTTCTATGTCTCAGCAACCGTGAATAATGCTGCAATGAAAGTAGTTGTGCAAGCACTTTTCCAAGTGAGTGCTCTCCTGTCCTTTGGGTAGATACCCAGGAGTGAAATTGCTGGATCATATGGTAGTTCTATTTTAAGGTCTTTGAGGAAACTCTATATCATTCTCCACAGTGGCTGGACCAATTTGCATCCCCACCAACAGTGTAGGAGTGATCCCCTTTAACCACATCCCCTACAGCACTTATAATTATTTGTTTTTTAAATCTTCACCATTCTGACTGGGGTTAGGTGGTATCTCATTGTGGTTTTGATCTGCATCTCCCTTACAATGAGGTATGTTGAGCATTTTTCCATACACTTTTTGGGTGTTTGTATGTCTTCCTCAGAGAGTTGTTTATTCAACTCATTTTTCCATCTTTCAATTGTGTTAATCATTTTCTTTCAGGTAACCTACTTGAGTTCCCTGTGCATTCTCGTTATCAGTCCCTTACCTAAGGCACGGTTTAAAAAATTATCTTGCATTCGGAGGGTAGTCAGTTCACACTAATTACGGTGTCCTTTGCTGTGCAGAAATTCCTTCATCTCATGTAATCCAACCTGTCTGTTTTGGGGATTATTGTCTGTGCTTTGGGGATCTTGCTTAAGAAGTCTTTGCCTACCCCAGAGTCTCCCCAGTGTTCTCCATCAGTAGTTTTATAGTTGAGTTTTATAATTTGAGGTCTTAGGTTCAGATCTTTGATCCACTTTGAGTTGATTTTTGTTAATGGTGACAGATAGGGGTTCATATTCATCTTTCTGCAGGTGGATACCCAGTTTTTCCAAAACCGTTTGTTAAAGAGGTTTCCCTTTTCCCACTGTATTCACTGGTACCCTTTGTCAAAGGTGAGCTGGCCGTATGTTTTGGGGTTTATTGAGCGAGAAATCACCCCCCAGGGGGGATGGCCACACTGCAATCCCTTCTCCTCCATTCT
>NW_006209736.1:144970-156535 GCF_000334495.1 Tupaia belangeri chinensis | reverse complement strand
CCTATTGGAATTCTTTTCTTTCTTTCTCTTGTCTGATTGCATGGGCTAAAATTTCCAGTACTATATTGACTAGGAGCAGAGAAATTGGACAGCCTTGTCTTGTGCCAGTTTTTAGTGGAAAGGCTTTCAGCTTTTCCCTATTCAGGATAATGTTAGCTGTAGGTTTTTCATAAATGACTTTTATTATGCGGAGAAATGGTCCTTCTATGCCAATTTTACTGAGAGTCTTGACAGATGAAGCCATGTTGTATTTTGTCAAATGCTTCTTCTGCATCGATTGAAATGATAATATGGTTTTTTACCTTTCTTTTTGTTAATATGGTGTATTACATTTATGGCTTTGCATATGTTGTACCACCCTTGCGTCCCTGGAATAAAGCCTACCTGGTGGCGATGAATAACCTTTTTCATATGCTGTTGAATACGGTTAGCAAGTATCTTGTTGAGAATTTTTGCATCTATATTCATCAGGGATATAGGTCTGTATTTTTTTTTTTTTTTTTTTTTTGTCGTATCCTTGTCCATTTGGGGAATGAGAATAATCGAGGCTTCATAGAATGAATTTGAAAGGGCTCCTTCCTTTTGAATCTCTAGAAACAGTGTCACTAGGATGGGGGTTTCCTCTTCTTTAAAAGTTTTGTAAAATTCAGCAGTGAAGCCACCGGGACCTGAACTTTTCTTTGTGGGAGGTAATTTATTACTGATTCAATATCAGTGCTTGTTTTAGGACTATTCAGGCTTTCTATGTCCTCCTGAGTCAATCTTGGTAGATTATATGTGTCCAGGAATTTGTCCATCTCATCCAGATATTCTTCTTTGTTGGCATGGGGTCGCTCATAGTATCCTCTAATGAGGTGTTGTATTTCTCTTATGTCTGTTGTAATGTTGCCTGATTCATTGTGAATTTGACTTATCTGGTTCCTTTCTCTCTTCTTAATTAGTCTGGCTAATGGTGTGTCAGCCTCATGTATCTTTTCAAAGAACCAGCATTTGCTTTCATTTGTTTTCTGTATCATTCATTTATTTTCTATTTCATTTATTTCTGCTTGGATCTTTATTATTCCTTTTCTTTAGGCATTTTTTTGGATTTTTTGTTGTTCTTTTTCCAATTTTTTGAGGCATGATGTTAGGTTGTCCTTTTGCCACCTTTCCACCTTTTTTTTTTGTGTGTGTACACTAATTTCTATGAGCTTCCCTCTTATGACTGCTTTTGCAGTATCTCATAGATTATAGAAACTTGTGTATTCATTATCATTAGTTTTCATGAATCTTTTGATTTTTGGTTTAATCTTTGGAGTAGTCATGGAGTCATTCAGAAGGAGGTTATTTAGTTTCCATGTATTTGTGTATTTTCGAGGGCTTTTCCTTAGAGTAATATCAAGTTTAATTCCATCATGGTCAGAGAAGTTGCTGGATATCGTTTCTATGCCTTTGAATATGTAAAGGCTGGGCTTGTGCCCTATCATGTGATCAATCTTTGAGAAAGTACTATGCGGGGCTCAGAAAAATGTATATTTTGTGGGGGTTTTTTTGGGTGAAAAGTTCTATAGATGTCTATCAAGGCCATCTGTTATCTGGTATCATTTAGGTCCTGAGTCTCTTTGCTTATTTTGTGTCTCATTGACATGTCTAAAGGAGATAATGGGATGTTGACATTTCCAACAATTACAGTTGGAGATGTTACAGTCTATCTCTCCTTTTAGATCTAGCAGTCTTTTCTTTACATATTTGGGTGCTCCTGAGTTCAGTGCATAGATATTTATAAGCCTTATATCTTCTTGGTGAATTAGCCCTTTTACTACTATACAATGTCCTTCTTTGTCTTTTCCTACTGCTTTTGTCTTAAAGCCTATTTTGTCTGAAATCAGTACGGTGACTCCTGCTCTTTTTTGGTTTCCATTTGCATGGAATACCTTTTCTAGCCCTCCACTTTTAGTCTATGTACATCTTTATCTTTGAGATGAGTTTCTTGTAGGCAGCAGATGGAGGGGTTCTGATTTTTAATCCATTCTGCCAGTCTGTGTCTCTTGATCAGAGTTTTTAATCCATTGACATTCAATGTTATTATCGATATTTCCAGACTTGTCCCTACCATGTAGCTGACCATATTCCTGGTTGGTTCTTGTTCTTTTATTGATATCTGTCTCTCATCAGTTTTCTTGGTATAGTACTCCTTTCAGAATTTCTGGAAGAGCTGGTCTAGAATTGGTAAATTCTATCAGGTTTTGTTTACCAAGAACTTTTTTATTTTCTTTTCCCATATGAAGGATAATCTTGCCAGGTATAGTATTCTTGGTTGAAATAGTTTTTCATTGAACACTTTGAATATATGTTCCCATTCTTTCCTTGCTTGCATTGTTTCCTATGAGAGGTCCAGTGTTAGTCTGATGGGATAGCTTTTGTAAGTGATTTGTCGTTTCTCTCTTGCCAATCTTAGTATCTTGTCTTTGTCGTTTTGGTGAATCTAGCTATAATGTGGCACGAAGAGGGTCTTCTTGGATTGATTCTACTGGACGTTCTTTGTATTTCTTGGCTCTGGATGTTTGAGCACCTCTCTAGACTTGGAAAGTTTTCTTCCAGGATTTGATGGAATATATTATCAACACCCTTATTAGTTTCTTCACCTTCTGGGATACCAATTGTTCACATATTTGGGTGTTTCATGGTATCTAGTATTTTTTGTGTATTATCCTCGGTTCTTTTGTCTGTTTTCTCAGTATTTTTGATAATTTTTTCTAGGTGATTGGTTTTTGTCTTCTACTTCTGAAATGTGATCTTCTGCATGGCGTAGCCTGCTTTTGATACTTTCAAGGGAGGTTTTAATTTCTTGTATTATAGCCTTCATGTCTAACAGTTCCTTTTGGTTCGTTTTTACGGTGTCCAATTCCTCTTTCATATCATGGAAAGACTTCCTCATCTCTTGGAGTGGAACGTCTCTTTTCTCTTGCATCTCATAGAATGTTGTTACCATAAGTATTCTAATTTTTTTTCTGACATTTCAGTGATATGTTCTTAATTTTCCCTACTTGAAGACAGGTTACATTGTTCCCTTGGTTGGGAAGTACTACTTGATTCTCTCGTCCTTGAGGCTCTTCTATTTGTAGTCATTTGGTAATGTATTCACTTCTGGTCTATTTGATGGAGAGGGATTCTGTGACTGTGACCTTGTGTGTTTCCTGCACTGTGAAGTAATTTGGTGCTATTTTCTCCCTTCTACTAAGTCCTCAAATGCAGGAATCACAGAAGGAGTTTTATAATCAGATTTGTAAAGGGGCATTTAACTATTTTTGCAGCCACTACAGTGATGTGCAAAGAATTCTCTAAAACTCCCAGTGCTCAGATTGTTAGCTACTATGCACCTAATTGTCTCTAGGCAGAGGGTAAGGGTTGAGAAGTAAAAAAGTAAAGTAAGGTAAAGAAAAAAAGCTAGGAAATAGAAATAAGGAGAGAGGGTGAAGTAAAAAGAATGAAAGTACTAGAGGAAAGATGGGGAAAAAGAAAAAAAATCACTTTGCAAAAAATAAAATTGGAATGAAAATAAAAATCCCTGAGGTGAGCTTGCTGAGCATGGGAAGGCCAAAAAAAAAAAAAAAAAAAAAAAAAAGGCAAAGGTGGAGATGCCTAGCAGCTTTCTGACCTAGCTGAGAAAAAAGACAGATTAACAAGAGAAAGGGCCAAGGAGGGCAGAGAGCTGTTTGTGCCCATGCCCCAAGGCAAAAACTTCTTAAAAAAAACGAAAACAAAAACAAAAAAATACTGACAGCCTACTATACTTTGTACTTTCACATTATCAAATAAAACTTAAGGTTATAAGGTTTGCATATCTAGAGAACATGGAGAAATTCAGACCCAAGAAATAAAAAGGACCCCAAATAGAGTCAACATAAATGGATCCTTCCCCACCCACCCTGGCACATCCTAGCAAGATTGGTAAAAGTTAAAGACAAAGATAATTTTCTAAAAATGATAGGGTGATACATCAAGTGACTTATAAAGGTTATCCCACTTGGCTAATGTCAGACCTCTCAACTAAAACTATGCAGGCAAGGAAAGAATGGGAAGATGTATTCAAAACATTAAAAGAAAAACAAGTTCAACCAAGAATACTATATCCAGAAAGATTATTCTTCAAATGGGAAGAACAAATAAAAATTTTTCCAGATTAAAAAAAAAAAAAAAACTAAACTAAAAGTATTCAATAATAGACCAGCTCTACAGGAAGTACTGAGGTGGGTGTTGTATAAAGGATAACTAAAGAGAGACAAACAGAAACAGGAGAACAAAAAAACAACCGAGAGGGACCAGCAGTGGTCATCCTCCCAGGGGCTGATTTCTTGCTTTCTGTCTCTCTGTCTCTCTTTGTCTTTCTGGCGAGCGCCTGTGCCCTATAGCAAAAACCTCTCCCAAAACAAAAACAAAACAAAACAAAAAAAGGAAAAGAAAAAAGAAAGAAAAGAAAAAAAAAGCTGAGAAAATGGCTAAGAAAACGATAGGAATAAAAAAGGCTGGAGTAATGATAGTAATATCAGACAAAATAGACTTTAAGTTGAAAGATGTAAGAAGAGACAAAGAAGGACATTATATAGTAGTAAAAGGACTTGTTCACCAAGAAGATATAGCTCTTGTAAATATCTATGCACCCAATACTGGAGCACCTAAATACATCCAAGAGAGACTGTTAGATCTCAAGGGAGACATAGACTGCAATACAGTTAATTGTAGGGGATCTCAACACCACACTAACTCCTCTGGACACACTGTCTGGAGAAAAATAAACAAAAAGATACGAGGTCTAAATGATACCATACATGAAATGGATTTGACAGACATCTACAGAATATTTAACCCAACTACCATAAAATATACATTTTCCCACCCCCATATGGAACATTTTGGAAAATTGACCACATGATAGGACACAACATAAGCCTTTACAAATTCAAAGGCATAGAAATTATATCAAGCATCTTTTATGAAAGAGTTGATATGGAAATTCATGAACACATGGAAATTAAAAACAGCCTACTCCAGAATGACTTTATAACTAGAGAAGAAATTAAGACCAAAATCAAAAGATTCATAGAAACCAATGATAACAAACAAACAAGTGTTTATAATCTATGGGACACAGCAAAGATGGAAGTTCATAGCAATTAGTGCCCACAAAAAAAGGGGGGGGAAATAAAAGCAGAAAGGTGGCAAATAAACAACCAAACAACACAACTTAGGGAACTGGAAAGACAGCAACAAAAAATACCCCCACAAAAACACTCCAGGAGAAAAGAAATAATAAAGATTTGAGCAGAAATGGATGAAATAGAGAGTACAAGAACTATACAGAAAGTAAATGAAACCATAGCGGGTTCTTTGAGAAGATAAACAAAATGGACACATCGTTAGCTACATTAATCAAGAAAAAAAGAGAAAGGAACCAGATAAATCAAATCAAAAAGGAAATAGGCGTTATTACAGTGGATATAACAGAAATACAAAGTATCAACGGAGAATACTATGAGTGACTATATGCTAACAAACAAAAAAGCCTAGATGAGATGGAAACTTTCTGGATATGTATAATTTACCAAGATTGAACCAGGAAGAAATAGAAAGTCTGAATAGGCTCCTAACAAGCAATGTGATTGAATCAGTAATAAATAGTTTCCCAACAAGGAAGGGCTCAGGTCCCGATGGCCTTACTTCTGAATTCTACAAGACCCTTGAATTCTCCTTAAACTATTTCTAAAAATTCAGAAGGAAGGAACCTTCCCGAATTCAGTCTACGAAGCCTCCATCATCTTGATTCCAAAATCAGACAAACACATGACCTAAAAGAAAACTTCAGGCTTATACCCTTGATGAATACGGATACAAAAATTCTCAGCAAGATACCAGCAGTTCGTATTCAACACATATCAAAAAGATTATATGTCATGACCAAGTAGGCTTTATTCCATAGATGCAAGGATGGTTCAACATAGGCAAAACAATAATTATAATACATCACATTAACAAAAGGAAATATGAAAACTTTGTGATCATATCAATTGATGTAGAATAAGCATTCAGTAAAATATGACACCCCTTGATGCTTAAGAATTTCACAAAATTGGCATAGAAAGGCCATTCCTCAACACAATAAAAGCCATCTATGAAAAATCCCATAGCTAACATCACACTGAATGGGGAAAGACTGAAGGGTTTTCCAATAAAAACAGTAACAAGACAAGGCTGACCACTTTCTCCACTCCTTTTTAAAAATTTTGTATTTCCTGTTCTTTTACACATTCGATGATGTTATTTAGATTACAAAGTGAATATTCCAACATGTGTACATTTCTCCATAGTCCAGTTCATAATACTGTAAAATTATCTTGAACAGATAATACCACATTTCTTTGTCCTATTAATGCTTTTCCTCTCTATTTTTCTTCTAAATGTCCTTCCTCAGACTCTACTCTTTCACAAACACTATATCTGATATTCACAACCATTTACTGCGTTTCTATATCCTTTAGTCAATCGGTTTCAGTCATAGAATGCAGACACTTGGTATATATTAAGTGGGGACATACAGTGATTCTCCTTCATAGCCTGGCTTGCTTCATTCACTCAGCAGTAAATCTTCCATATTCATCCACTTTCTGTCAAAAGCCAGGGTCTTGTTTATTATGGCTGAATAGTATTCCATAGAGTATATGTGCCACAGCTTTTTAATCCATTCATCTGTTCGTGGACATTTGGTTGAATCCATGTCTTAGCAATTGTGAATAGTGCTGCAATAAACATCGATGTGCAAGCACTTTTCTGATTAAGAATTCTTCTGTCCTTTGGGTAGATACCAAGGAGTGGGATTGCTGGATTGAACAATTTGGACATTCCTCAAATATCTGTACTCCTTTTTAACATAGTACTGGATGTTTTAGCCAACACAATTCAACTAGAGAGTCAAATAAAAGGCATCCAAATAGCAAACAATAAAGTAGTAAAATTATCTCTGTTTGCAGATGATATGATGCTATACATAGAAAATCCTACTGGAAGTGATAAATGAATAAAGTGGCAGGACACAAAATCAACATACAAAAATCTATAGCATTGTCATACATCAAACAATGGACAAACTGAGATGAATCAAAGAAAGAAATTCCATTTACAATAGCCACAAAATCAATAAGATATCTAAGAATAAACCTTACCAAAGATGTCAAAAGTCTCTACAAGGAAAACTATGAAACCCTAGAAAAAGAAATGAAAAATGATACAAAAAAGTGGGGAAACATCCTATGTTCTTGGATCGGAAGGATTAATGTTATCAGGATGTCAATCCTACTTAAATTAATCTACAAATTGAATGCAATCCCAATCAAACTACAAGAGATATTTCTCACAGAAATAGGGGAAACAATCACAAAATTTGTCTGGATGCATAAAAGGCCCCGTGTTGCCAAAGCAATATTGTGTAAAGGGAATAAAGTAGGAGGCATCTCAATTCTGTGATAATTACAACAGTATGGTATTGGCAAAAGAAACAGGCAGGAAGACCAATGGAACAGAATTGAGAACCCCCAAATAAACCCCCAAACACACAGCCAACTGATTCTTTCAAAGGGCACAAGACAATCCAGTGGGAAAAAGAAAATCTCTTCAGCAAATGGTGCTGGCAGAATTGAAAATTCATCTGCAGAAGAATGAGACTGGATTCTTACCGCTCACCACTAACAAAAATTAACTCAAAATGGATTGAAGATCTAAACACTAAACCTCAAACTATAAAAATACTGTTGGAAAACACAGGAAAAACTCTTGGAGAGCTTGGAGTAGGCAAAGACTTCTTAAACCAGATCTCCAAAGCACAGAAAATATTCCCCAAAATAGACAAGTGGGACTATATTAGGCTGAGAAGCTTCTGCATGGCAAAAGAAGCAAGAAGGAGAAGGAGAAGACAACCCTGAGTGGGAGAATATATTTGCAAACTATACCTCAGATAAAGGACTGATAACCAGCATATACAGGGAACTCAAGCAGCTTATGCACGCGTGCACACGCACACACACACACACACACACACACACACACACAATCAATCCAATTAAAGGATGGAAAAATGAACTGAACAGACAATTGTCCGAAGGAAACACACGAACATCCTGAAAGCACATAAAAACATGCTCAACATTTCTTATCATAAGGGAAGTTTAAATCAAAACCACAATGAGATACCACTTAACCCCAGTCAGAATGGCTAAAATTAAAAAAATAAAAAATGATAAGTGACAGCGGTGCTGTGGTGAAAAGGGAACACTCCTATACTGTGGGTGGGAGTGCAAATTAGTACAACTACTTTGGAGAACAGATTTGGAGATTCCTCAGAAACCTACAAATGGAACTACCGTATAACCCAGTAATTCCACTCTTAGGTATTTACCCAAAGATAGAAAAACCCTCAGTTGTAAAAACACTTGCACAACTATATTTATTGCAGCATCATTATTTTTTTTAATTTAACTTTACTTATTTTAATTTGACCAGACAGGGACAGAACGGGGGGTGGGGTGGAGAGAGAGAGAGAGAGAGAGAGAGAGAGGAGAGAGAGAGAGAGAGAGAGAGAAAGTGAGAAAGCAAGCTGCCAGGCCCAAGGCTCAAAACATGGTCAGCCATATGGGAGTCCAGGGCCCTTAATCACCAGACCACCTGCCGGCCCCTATTGTAGCATTATTTACAATTGCTAGGACATGGAATCAATCCAAATGTCCAAAAGTAGATGATTGGCTTGAAAATATGTGGTATATGTACTCTATGGTATACTACTCAGCCATTAAAAAAACGATGAGACCCTGATATTTGATACAAAATGTACCAATATGGAAGACTTAATGCTAAGCGAAGCAAGCTAGACTATGAAAGACAGACTTTGTATGTCCCCACTCAACATATACAGATTGTCTATACTCTATAGCAGAAACAGAAAGTTTGGAAGGTATAGAAGCAGAGAGGGTAATGATAAATACTAGAGAAAGTAAGGATAGAGGTAATGCAGGGGTGAGTAATGGGGGCAGGGGAACAGGAGAAGAAAGAGAAATACATTTAATTCACAAAATAATTGAAAAGCTGTTTGCTGATGATAAAGTACATGGTAATGTCTTTATCTTAAAGGATATGCATGGTATTCATGCTGGAAAAAGCAATGTTGTACACTGTAGAGATACATGTGATTAAATGTAAATTAAAATAAAAATAAGTAATATGGACCACGTATGAGAGAGAGAGAGGGAAAAGAAGCACATGATTTATTTTTCTCCATCGGCCTCGGAGATTCTCGCTGTTGGAAATTCTTACAGAGCCTCCTCCTTCTTGTTAGGTGAAACAAAGAGGCTTCAACCTCCTACCCAATCCCTGTCACGGACTTCTGGTGATATTTTGTAGCAGCACATATCAAGGTCACCTCAGGAAGGCAAAGAACCTTCCATATGAAAAGAAACAGTCCTAGTTGGAGACAAGGTCATCTGCTAGAAGCCATCTGCCTTGTGGTAGGCTCATGGGGAGTTCTTCATAAGATTAGGGGTCAAAGACCTTTTCTTAGACCTTTTCTTAGGATTAATCCTCCAAGTGTCCCGCCCACAATCTGCTCTATAAACCCTGCCCAATTTTTCTCAGCTATGAAGGCTGTGTCCCTTGCTAGAGGGAAGAGAGATGTTATTTTCTTTTCATTCTTGCGTGCAAATTCCCCAGCAGCGTCAGAGCTGTCAGATGTGGAAAACTCACTGTGAACTGGTCGCCATCCACTCCAACCAGGTATGAGGAATAAGCAGCACTGCCTCAAGGAGGGTGGATGGCCTTCCAGGGCTAAGGGTCATGCTAATTAGCTCCATCCCTCCATAGCCCACCACCAGCAAAGCTGTCGAGTCTCAAGTCACCTGAGGGCGGCGTCAGTGTTGAAAGCTACATTAAGTATGAGGAAGCAGAAACAGTCAAGCGTGCCAGCATTTATTTGAGGCCCAGTGGCCGATACAGTGGGGAAGAGCAGGGGCATGGGGCAGCAGATGGGTCTTGAAGACCGTTCACAGGTCTGTGTCTTTGGCTCCCCGGGTTTCAGTTTCTCAGTGTCCAGTATCTTCCCCTAGAAAGGAAAGCAGAGTGATAAGTGACCCCCTGGGAGCCCTTGGGAATTCAGGCCTGGCCTGGGGTTCTCTTGATGGAACAGGAAGGGGAGGCAGGGGAGCTTGGCTGTGAGTAGTGAGAGAAGCAGAAGCCGGCTCCAAGCCCTCACCTGAAGGTTTTGGTGAGACATGCCAAGGCTCTTTGGAACTGGGCCCACCAAGACCCTCCCAGAAGAGCAGGCTCCCAGGATGAGACTGTGCCATCAGATGTGCTCTCTTTCATGCCAGACCAGACGTCACATTCCTTGGGGTCTTTTTGCAGACCTTTCATGTACTGCAAAACAGAATAAATAAATAGCCTCGTACTGACGGGACCCGGCTCCTGTTACGTCATTTCGCAATGACCAGGTGCATTCCGTACCCTGTTCTAGGTGCTAGAGATACAGCAGTGAGCTGCAGAGCCCCAACCCCTAGGACCGTAAGGGACAGTCCATGACAATAGAGGGAAATCATTCTCACCATTTCAGCAGGTGGAAGGAAGGGAGTGAAGATCATGCTTACAGGAGATTGTGATGTGCTGGTAGTGACCAACAGGACTTCCCTGGAGAGACCAGCTAAGCTCCTCACTCTGCTGGGTGCAAGGAGGTTGAAGGTCTGCCCCCTCCATGCCCTTTTGCCCCTTCTACCCCACCCCATCGTTCCTCCCTCCGACAGCCCAGTGCACTCTGTTCCAGCAGTGGATACATTCCTGGTATGTGACGTTCCCTCTGTCCCTGTGTCTCTTATTCCCACCCCTCCGATCCTTTCCTCGTTTCTTCTCTTCTTTCTCCTGATCCTCCCAGAAAGCTCAAGCTAAGTTTCTTCTTGCTGAAGAGAAAAAGCAGAATTATTCAGGAAGTCGGTAAGTTGTCATTTGACGGGGATGCCACATGCAGGAATTTTTATTTGGGCTCTCCCCTCTATTTACTTCAAAGGATTATGTCCACCCAGGCCCTGGGAAGGTGTGGTTTCAGATGGGTAGTTTTCATATAGAGAATGAGCTGGATGTTGGCATCTAGTGTTCAGACCCACAGTAGACCTTATCTGAGAGAAAAGGGTTATGTGAGATGCCGCGTGTACGTGACTGTCAGCCTCAGGTGGGTGGTAGACAGGTGATTTGAGACCTGAAGGACTTGAAAACTCTGAAGGGCAGTGGGAAAGGGCCTGGACTGTGTAAGTTGAAAGCAGAATAGCAGAGGTGAGAGCCTCTTGTTGACTAGTCCCTCTGTATCAATGTCCATCTTTGGATTTCAAAAGCAGTACTTCCCAGTCATGCCCTCTGTTTACCAACTATTGGGTCATCTGAAAGGTCATGATGTAGCTTTGCTTTAGAAAAACAGAAAAACCCTTCATGACTGTTCTGATGACTCAGTACATCTGTCGGGTCTGCGTCACTGACTTTAAGAAAGCACCTTGCAAACAGCATCCT
>NW_006209736.1:144036-144939 GCF_000334495.1 Tupaia belangeri chinensis | reverse complement strand
AAGAGGAAGTAGGCATCCTAGAGACTTTTTCTTTGGTTTTTGAAAGCACGATCCTGTTTAGGAAGCACATTTCTCTTACCTAGCCCTGAAGATACAGGGCTGATCTTCTCTATGAGCCTTTTTTGTGCCTGGATGAGATTCATTCGCTGCTTCAAGGCATTCTGTGGGGGAGAAGCCTTGAAAGGCATGATGACAACTGAGAGCAATGGAGGGAAGTTTACAGGACCATGTGAACACTAATGAAGGGTAACTACCCAGCCTTGGGAGTTGGACTTGCATCAGTGAAGATTTCTCAGGGGAGGCATGCCCAAAATCAGTGAAGAAAGAAGCTGGCCAAGAAATAGAGAAAAGGGAGAGCATTGCGCATAAAATCCCAAGGCAATACTGGGAGTTTCTGCAACCGAAAATAAGTAGGCCCACTTTTCTGTCCTAGGAGTTAGTAGAAGTTGACTGCATTACCAGGTCCTAGTGCCAGATTAGAAAACAGTGCTCACAGAGACACAGAATACTGGTTTTGAAAAGCAGAGGTTTATTGGGCCAGCCCCATGGCCTGGTGGTTACGGGAGTCAGCGATCCTATAGCCCAATTCATAGTTTGAATCCTAGTCCTAATAGCTTGGAAAACAAGCCCTGTGGGTTTGTGCCTCAAATTTTAATCCTGATGGGAGGGAGAAAGGGAAGAAAAAGGGATGAAAAAGGATTGTGGTATGACCATGCCCCACTAGGGGTGCTTTCTCCCTTCCCCTCTCTCTGTTGTTTGCATGTGCCCTCTGGCAAATTTAAAAAAAAGAAACAAACACAGAAGTTTATGTATTTATTTATTCACTTACGAACTTCACCAGGAGTCCATTGATTAATTTTCTCTTCTGATTTAGGATTTTTTTGTATCCTACCTAAGATATCT
>NW_006209736.1:140246-144009 GCF_000334495.1 Tupaia belangeri chinensis | reverse complement strand
CTTTCCCTAACCACAACACAAACATTTTTTCCTATGATTTTTGTAGGTTTTAACATTGCATTTTAAACTTAGGTCTGTGATTTATTCTGAATTATTTACATATAAAGTGAGGTATTAAGGTTTTCTTTTCCCCTACAAGTAGATCTACCCTTTTAGCATCAATAATTATTCATCAATTTAGTTTTCTCAGGGTCCTTATCAATAATTAACTTACCATGTATGTGTAGGTGTATTTCTGGGCTTTGTATTTCATCCATCTATCCATCCATCCATCCATCCATCCATACGTGTATTCTTATGTTAATACTGTGATGTTGAGATTATCATACCTTTATATTAGGTCAGGGACTTTGGAAGTCTAAGTCCTCTCTATTTATTATTTTCTGAATGGCTTTGGCTATTCCATGTCCTTCGCATTTCTATGAAAGTTTGAGAAACAGCTTTTCATTTTAATTATGTTTATGGTGAAACTGTGGCTAAAGTTTTAGAGAATTGACATCTTAATTATCTTGAGTTTCTTGGTCAATGAACACAGTGTATAGAGATTTACTTAGGTCTTTGATTTTTCTTAATGATGTTTTATAGTCTATACGTAGGTCTTTCACATATTATGTTAAAATTCTCAGTGGATATTTCATTAGTTTTAGGGCTATTTTAAATGACACTAAGAAGATATTCATTTCCAATGATTTGTTCTTAGTGTATTGATACAGTGGATTTTAGGTATTGACTTCTTATCCTGTGACCTTATTACATCACTTGATTAGATCTACAAAATGCTTTTTTTCCCTAGATTATGAAGTATTCTCCATGTAAAGTATCATGCCACTTGTAAGTGAAGACAGTTTTTTTTTATTATTTCAATCTGTATGTCTTTTATTTCTTTTTTGTGCCTCATTGCAATAGCTAGGTCCTCAAGTAAAATGTACACACAAGATGAGTCTATGGAAAGAGACATTGTGACTTATTCCGTATCTTAGAGACAAGTATCCAGTCCTTCAACATTAAGAATGATGCCAGCTACACATTTTCACAGAAGCACTTTATTGACTTGAGGACATTGCCTTAAATTTTTATATTATCAAGTGCCATCATGGATGGATGTTTTCTTTGTTTTTCATTGACTTTGCTGTCCTACATCTTGATAATCATTTTCTTTTCTTTTTTCTTTTTTTTCCTCTTTCGCTCCTCTCATACGGTGAAATACTTTGGCAAATTTTTAGAAAATGTTTGTTTATTGAGAGAGAGAAAGATCCCCCAAAGGACTTCATGCCGTCATCTACCCCCAGCCTCAACCTCAGCCGGCCTGGCTCTCAAGCACACACATATGTCCCTGACATGTACAAGGAGACCTTGAGATATGGAACTGGGATCCTTCCACATGAGTTCAGCATCAGACTGTGTTGCATTATTGCTGTGCCACTGGCTGTCCTAATGGGTTTTTAATAAAAACACAACACTGTATCCCTAGGGTGAACTGTAGTTAATAATGGACTATATTTTGCTTATATTATTGGATTCAAATTGCTAACATTTTATTAGGGAGTTTTGCATATACATTGATTAGGAATACTGGTCTGTAGTATTTTTTCTTCTAGGGTAGTCTTCTGACATTTGTGCAAAGGTAATGCTGAATTGGGAATTCTCATGTTGAATTGGGAATTCTTACCTCCTGTGTTTTTTTGCAAACATTTTTAAAGGATTGGGACCAGCAGATGGCATAATGGTTACGTTGTCGGACTCCCACATAGTTGACCATGGTTCGCGTCCCAGACCTGATGGCTTAAAAATCTCATGCAGGGTTTGTGTACATGTGTGCCCAAAATCCCAAGAGGAGAATGGAGGAGAAGGGATTGTGTCATGGCCATCCCCCTGGAAGGTGATTTCTCGTTTGTTGTCTCTCTGTCTCTCTGGAGAGTGTACACACCCTATAGCAAAAAATCTCTCAAAGAAAAAAAAAAAACGATGACTGTTCTTTTCTTTAAATGTTTGGTACTGCTCATAGGTCAAGTCAGGCCAGAAGACTTCTTTATGGGATAATCTCAATTCTTAATATCTTATAATAACCATTTTTGGCTTAAGGTCTTTAAAGGGGCTAGCAGATGACATAATGGTTAGGCCACTGGACTCTTACATTAGTCAACTGTGGTTTGAGTTCCAGACACCGGGGCTTAAAACTCACGTCAGGCATGTATGTGTGTGTGCCCAAAATCCAAAAAGGAGAATGGAGAAGAAGAGATTGGGGCAAGGCCAGCCCCCCAGGGGATGATTTCTCACTTTCTGTCTCTCTGTCAAGTGCATGCTCCCTATAGCAAAACATCTTTCTCTTAAAAAAAAAAAAGAGGTTTTTCGAGTTGATCGACAATTAACTTTTTTACATGTACTATTTTCCCAAATAGTCTCCTAGCAGCTTCTTCTCTGGGCCATACGTATTCTCATACATATTCTTCTGCCTTTAATCGCTTGTCTACAGTCCCGTGGCACTTTTCATGTCCCTGGGCTTCCTTGGTGTGAGATCCAAACATTTCTCTTGTTTCCTGTCTGGGATCTGAGAGAAGCAAGATAGACATTCTCTAGAGCAACCCACAGAGAGGCTAGAATCTTACAATAAGCCTGCTTAAATTATCACACTCTAAAAAGTAATACTGTACCATTTCATATATGAATCGCTAGGTTCTATTTTTCGCCCCTGGTTTTTTTTTTTTTTTTGGACTGTTATTGTTATATATTTTATTTCAATATATGTTGTACATGACATTATACTTAGATATTAATTTGTTATAAACAGCCAGTTGTCATTTATACATGTTTTAAAAGGAGAAAAGACTCTATTTTATTCATTGCTGTAGGTTTCGTTCATTCCACTTGGTCAATCCAAGTTTCTTTTTTTATAATTAATTAATTTACTTACATTTAATCACATCTTTACAGTGTATAACATTTCTTTTTCCAGCACAAATACTATGCATGTCAGTTAAGCCAAAGATATTACTCTATAACTTATCATCAAATAGCTTCTCATTTTTTTGTCAATTAAGCATACTTTTACTTTT
This sequence comes from Tupaia belangeri chinensis, assembly GCF_000334495.1. Classification (NCBI taxonomy): domain Eukaryota; kingdom Metazoa; phylum Chordata; class Mammalia; order Scandentia; family Tupaiidae; genus Tupaia; species Tupaia belangeri. Next base: position 140,956 of record NW_006209736.1, on the reverse strand, counting down.
TCCTTCCCCTTCTCTCCCTTCCATACTAAACCTTTTTCCATATTTTATTGATTCACAAAATATGTTAAACTGAAAATATGAACAAAGCTAAAATCTAGTCACAAGTGTCCCGTAGTTTACTTCTGAAACATTTTTTTTCTGAAACTTTTTTAACTTAATTTGCACTCATTCCCTAAGCATCATCACAGCACAGAAAATGTGATTTCCCATCCAGAATATACTGCATGGTGGCTTAATCATACATGCTATCGTCAGAAATTTTCCATTTCTAGTTTCATATGTATATACATATATATATACACGCATACACACACACACACACACACACACACACACACATATCCCTATTTTTGACCCTCTGTCCTTTCCCTCCTTCTTCTCACACTATCTCTGGTATCTGCAGTTGTCTTCCATTCCTTCCCCCCCTCCATCCATATTGTATTGATGACACTATTTCTTAAACAATCTAACTACTTTCAATAGCAAGATCACTCGGTAATTTCAAGAAAAGCAGTTTTAACTTAAATAAAAGAAATGCTAAGGAACTTTGCTTAAAACTTAAAGCCAGGAAACAGGTCAGGATTTTGTTCAAGTGATAGCTATACGAACCTATCGACAGCTCAAGACAGGATACAAATCCTTAAAACCGGACAAAAAACCTAGAAGAAAATCAGCAATGTTTTAGTCAAAAGTCATAAAATTCTATTTCA
>NW_006209736.1:129365-135359 GCF_000334495.1 Tupaia belangeri chinensis | reverse complement strand
TCTACCGCTAGCTCGTTTGTTGGAGGCTGAATTATCAGTAGAAAATCTTCATTCCCTGAAAAATCTAGTTCACTGGAGCCATGTGGAACCTTCTTCTAAAGTCCTGGCTTCTTCTGCCTGGGTGGGAGGACCAGAGTGATAATTAACAAGATAAGAGGTGGAGCTGAGAGCCAGAGAAAACCTGTGCCTTTTTAAAAAAAAGTGTAAAAAGGAAAAATCACACACAAAAAAAGGGAAGACAGAAGCAGGGAGAGATAGGAACCGAGACAGAGAAACAGAGATAGAAGACTGGGGGTGCAGGGAGGAGGGCTCCCTACTGCTAGTTCGTTTGTTGGAGGCAGAATTATCAGTAGAAAATCTTCATTCCCTGAAAATTCTAGTTTGCTGGAGCCATGTGGAACCTTCTTCTAAAGGCCCAGGTTCTTCTCTTTTTTTTTTTTTTTGGAGAGAGGTTTTCGTTATAGGGAGCGTGCGCTCGCCAGACAGACAGAGAGAGACAGAGAGACAGAAAGCGAGCAATCACCCCCCAGGGGATATTGCCACGCCACAATCCCTTCTCCTCCATTCTCCTCTCGGGATCTTGGGCATGCACGCACATGTGCCCAGCGTGAGTTTTAAGCCACCGGGTCTGGGACGCAAACCATGGTCGACTACGTGGGAGTCCAGCAACATAGCCATTACGCTAACTGCTGCTTCCCTTTCTTCCTACTTTTTGAAGTTCAATTTGAACGTTCAGGAACAAGCAGAAAGAGGTGATCTGGAATCTCTTTGCTGTTCCATTGTGATCACCTTGTGCAGCAGATTGAGTAGATATTGAGGAATATGTTAACCCTAATATTACTTGGATGTTTGGCTATAGTTCTCTTAGATCTATCATTCAAGCTTGTGGGCCCTAGGCTGAATTATCAGTAGGAAATCTTCTTCTGATGGAATCTTCTGATGGAATCTTCTTCTGATGGCCTGCCTCTTGCCTCTCCTCTCAATCCAAGTTTCCATATGGTATCATTTTACTTCTCCCTGAAGTGTTTCAATTAACTATTCTTTTAGTGAGGATCTGGTGGTGATGAATCACTCAGCATTCTTTGTTCTTAAATGGCTTCAATTCACCTGTATCTTTTTTGTTGTTTGTTTTGCTTTTATTCATTTTTTAAATTAATTTTATTTTTCAATAATTTCTTATAAACATTTCATTGTTCTACATCTTTGTGAGGTAAAATATGTTTTCAAAGCATACATGCAGTATAAATAACAAAATCAAGGACATAGCCACGTGGATTTTTTTCAATAAAGAACACCATAATATGATATATACCTTCTATTATTGATCTACTAGTTTTTTAGGTGTATGTTTTTCAGGTTTTGTTGTTGTTTTGTTGTTTTTGTTTTGGCGAGAGATATATAAGATTGACAATGTTCCTTTTTTCCCACTGTTGTCGTATGCCATTCCACAATCTACTTGCCCTGTCCACAAGCATTCCCATGTGTGTTAAATCCTTTTGCCCTGAGCCTCTCCTACCACTACCCTAATCCCATCCAGTCTGTGGAGCCCGTGCTTATCTCTCTGCTTTTATGTCTTCAGTCTTTCAATTTTTGCCATAGAGTGTGCATACTTGGTATATCTTGAGTAGGGACATACTATGTTAATCTTTCATAGTCTGCCTCATTTCACTTAACATTAAATCTGGATTTCTCCACTTTGTATCAAATAACAGAATCTTGCTGATTTTTATGGGTGAGTAATATTCCATTGTGTATATGTACTACATTTTAAAAATCCAGTCATCAGGTTTTGGACATTGAGGTTGATTTTTTGTTTTGGCTGCTACAAATAATGCTGTGATAAACATGGATGGTCAGTGTCTTTCTGACTGAGTGATTTTCTGTCTTTTGGGTAAATACCCAAGAGTAAGATTACTGGGTCACGTGGCAGTCGAATTTGTAAACTTTTGAGGAACGACCATATTGTTTTCCACAGTGCCTTTATGAATTTACATTCCCACCAAAACTGTGGGAGGCTCTTGTTTTTCACCACAGCCTCTCCAGCACTTGTTGTTCTTTGATATATATATATATTGATCACAGCTATTCTGACTGGGATTAGATGATACCTCATTGTAGTTTTGATTTGCGTTTCCTTAATGATAAAGGATGTTAAACACTTTTTCATATGCTCTTGGCCGTTCAAATCTTCCTTTGAGAGTTTTCTGTTCAGATCAATTGTTCATTTTTGTTTTTCTGCAGCTGAGCTGCTTGAGTTCCCTATATATATTCTGGTTATTAATCTCTTGTGTGAGGTATAGTTTGCAATATTTTCTCTCTTTCTGGGCTATCTCTTTATTTATTGCTTCCCTTGCCATACATAAGCTTTTCAGCTTGATGTGACCCTACTTATGCATTTCTGGAGTTGGTGTCCACATTTTAGGGGTCTCATTTAGGAAATCTTTGGCTGCTCCAATGTCTTCAAGTGTTTCCCCTGTGTATTCCACAAGTACTTTTGAAGTGTGAGGCTTTACAGTTAGATATGCATTCCATTTTGAGTTGATTTATGTTAATGATGAGAGATGTGAATGTAGTTTCATTTTTTCTGCAGATGGATATCCATTTGTTTCAGCACCACTTGCTGAAAAGGTTTTCTTTTTTCCAGTGGATCATCTTGTGTCCTTTGTCAAAAATCAGTTACTGTGTGTATTGGGGTTTATGTTTGAATTCTGTATTCTGTTCCATTGCTCCATGTGTCTATTTAATGTGCTTGTACCATGCTGCTTTGCTTATACTATATTTTGAGATCAGGTAGCGAGATGCTTCCAACATTATTCTTTTCGTCCATTATTGCCTTGGTGATATGGGGTCTTTTAGATACCAGACAAATTTTATGATTACTTCTGTTTCTGTGAAGAGTGTGGCTGGGAACTCGATGGGAATTGTATGGATTTGTCAATTAATTGGGGTAATATTGACATTTTAGTTATAGTGATTTTTCCAAGCCACGAACATTTGTGAGGACACAGACAAACCTGAAGGTACAAAGTGAAATAAGCCAAGCGCAGAAAGATACGTACTGCATGATCTCACTTATATGTGACATCTAAAAAAGTTGAACTTATATAATTTGAGAGTAGACTAACACTTATCAGAACCTGGTGGTGGTGATGAGGGATAAGAAATAAAGGAGATGTTGGTCAAAGAGTACAGAAGGTTTCAATTAGAGAGGAGACATTCATCTTCATAACTTATTATACAGTATGATTAAATCATGATGTATAATTTGAAATTATTAGAAGAATAGATTTTAAATGATCTATCCATAGCAAGAAACATGGTAGGAAAGGTGATGGAAATGTTAACTTGCTTGTTTTTGTCATTCCACAATGTGTACATGTATGAAAACATATTGAGCCACATAAATAAAAAATTATTTGTGGATTGAAATTTTTTTTTTTAATGAAAAGCTTAATTCTCTAAAGACTGCCACTTTCTGGGAAAAAGGAGCAGCCATGTATTTCCCCAAAATTCCCTGTAAGTACAACTTAAGCTCCTAGACACTGTATATAAAACAAACACATGACTCTGCAACACAGAGAGAAGAAAAGAGACCAACTATGAGTTCAAAGGACATGGTGGCAGGTTCCCTGGTTTTTTTCTTTTTTTGGAGAGATTTTCACTATAGGGTGTGTGCGCTCGCCAGACAGACAGAGAGAGACACAGAGACAGAAAGCGAGAAATCACCCCCCAGGGGGGATGGTCACACCGCAATCCCTTCTCCTCCATTCTCCTCTCGAGATCTTGGGCACGCACGCACACGCGCCTGGCATGAGTTTTAAGCCACCGGGTCCAGGACGCGAACCGCGGTCGACTACGTGGGAGTCCAGCGACATAGCCATTACACTAACTGCTGGTTCCCTGGGTTTTGTGTTTGCTTGATATATACTACACTTGAAGCTGAAGAAGCAAGCTATCAAGAATGCCAAAAGGCATAGGAAAGAAAACTGAAAAATACAAAACAAAAATAACCTAACAAACAATCAGAAAACACAGACACACACACACACACACACACACACACACACACACAGAAAAACAAACAAACAAAAGCAACAAAAATTTGCTATCCCTAGGGTAAGTATCTCAAAAGGGGCAGGTTAAAAGTACAGAACAATCCCTTCTCCTCCATTCTCCTCTCGGGATCTTGGGCACGCATGCACATGCGCCTGCTGTGAGTTTAAGCCACCGGGCCCGGGACTCAAACCTCGGTCGACTACATGGGAGTCCAGCAACATAGCCATTACACAACTGCTGGTCCCAAGATACAGAGAATATTTTGACGATAACTGCTTTAGTGCAGCAAACACCAGAGAAAAATCTACACCCATGTCCCCATTCACCTCAACAAATGTACAGAGGGGAACATAGATTCATTTTCATTGGCTGACATGAAAGCATCCTCCTGCTCCTATGTCAATGGAGATTATGTGGAGATCCTGAAATGACAGCCCCAACAGACAATAAGGAGGCACTTGTCCCCATTCCTGCAGGGATGAAATCAGTCATCACTCACTGTTAAGGATGATACTTAATCCATGAGCTAAAAGAGAAGGACTCTCAGATGTAAATTAGTACGGTCATTATGAGAAACTTTCTGGAGGGTCTTCAAGACATTACAAGTAGAGTTACCATATGATCCAACCTTCTCACATATGAGTATATTTCCAAAGGACACAAAATCAGTATGCCAAAGGGTAAAGTCTCTTCACAATCTAAATGATGTATAGCGATTTAATGTATAAATAATAATTTTAAAATTCATAATTGTAAAAAAAGAGAGATACCTATATCCCCATGTTCATTATGCAGCATCATTACAATAGCTAAGATATAGAATCAACCTAAGTGTCCATCAGGAGATGAATAAAGAAAATGTGGAATGTATACACAATGGAATACTATTCAGCCTTAAACATAGAAGGAAATTCTATTATTCATGACAACAGAGATGAAATTAGAAGATATCATGATAAGTAAAATGCGCCAGGCATGGAAATGCTGCATGATCTCATTTTTATGCAGAATTTACAAAATTCAAATTTATGCCAACATGTCCTGACCCGCGGGACACTCGAACAGGTTCCCTGGGGGAGGGAGTGAGAGATGGGACAAACACACGCGCACACAACACTAGATGCTGATCAAGTCATCTTCTTCCTCTGTCTACTTCTACCGTTTATTGAGGAAAAATGGCGAGTTATATACAGCTGGTGGGCACCAATTGGTTGCCCGAAATGCAAATGAGATAGAACAGCATGAACCAATCATTGATGTGGGTGGATCTCTCCCGTTGCCTAGAAACCCAACCACTTCCGGGGAGAATGGTTGGTCACATGATTTCTGAGAAACGGTTTGCTCAGTAGGAAGTGAAGCCTAATGGTTTCCAAGATGGTGGATAGCTCAAGATGGCGGATAGCTCAAGATGGCTTCCGTATGCAGTGCCCTCCACATATCCCCCTTTTTAATTTTTTCGAAGAGAGGAGAAAAACCTGGGGAAATCGTGCCTGTCTTAGGTTGGAGTCGTTTTTAGAGCCACATGTCCATCCTTACCCGTCATTGGAGAATCCCATTGCAATGATGGGTTTCCTGTCTTAGGTGGGAGGACCGTACAGCTATTAGGCTCAGACTCTCTTACCCGTCTTTGGCTAACCGATTCGGCGCCTCAGGCAGGAGCACAGTATAGGCTCCGCGATACTCCATCTCCAGGTTGTGGTAGTGGACTTGGATAGGCTGCATTTTTATGGAGTCACCACTTTGGCATTTAAGGAAAGCCATGAGCTTATTAAAGAGAACAGGCCTCAAAGAGCAAACAATCAGTAAACCCGGAATCGGACCAAGTATGGGGAAGAAAAAGGGGAGGAATCCATTCCATGCAGACCATAAGGGACTGTCACGAACGGTGCCGGACTTGTTGGCAAAAGCAGCAGTGTTTCTGTAAAGCAAGACAGAGAC
>NW_006209736.1:125129-128053 GCF_000334495.1 Tupaia belangeri chinensis | reverse complement strand
CTTCATTTTGGAAGTTTTTTGTTCAGACGGCCATTTTGGGTTTCTGCACGTGGCAGTATTTGTTTCTAAAGTTTTTTGTTCAGATGGCCATTTTGGGTTATTGCTTTTATCAGCCTCAGCCTCTAGGATTTCCTCCTCTGAACTAGTTGATAACTCGTTTTTCTTTGGCTCTTGTAGAGCCTTAAGGTTGTTTTTCTTTTTTAGAAATTTTGGATTTTGTCTCACTTTCAGGGCTTTTAACTTCTTCCTCACTATCTAGGGAAATAAGATCCTCTCCCTGTTCTTTTTCAATTTTTGAATCCTTGGTTAGATCTGAGGTGGCTATAGCCTCCTCCTGGGGTTGATCATTTTGCATGATCTGCTCTCCCTTAGCGACCGTAATGACAAGAGCTTCTATTAAGCTCTGAACGGATATTTTATGCTGACTAAGCTTTTGTCCCATTATTACCCGTACTTAAAATAAAACGTAAGTAAATACTTACCAGGACGTCTTCTCTTCGTCCTTCTATATTTTTCGCCGGCCTTTCTCGGGACAAGTCTCTGCTGTTCCCTTCTGGACGAGTCTCTGCCGTCCCCTTCTGTTTTTCGCTGTTGACTTTCTCGGGACGAATCTCTGCCGTTCCCTTCTGGACGATTCTCTGCCGTCCCCTTCTGTTTTCCGACGCAGTTTTTCTCGGGACAAATCTCTGCCGTCCCCTTCTGTTTTCCACCGGCTTTTCTTGCTTGCTCTGCACTGGAGCCTTCCTCAGGAGCTCTTCACTGGATCCCTAGTACCCAAGTCCGTGTTCAGGCGCCAAGTGTCCTGACCCGGGACACTCGAACAGGTTCCCTGGGGGAGGGAGTGAGAGATGGGACAAACACACACACACACAATACTAGATGCTGATCAAGTGATCTTCTTCCTCTGTCTACTTCTACCATTTATTGAGGAAAAATGGCAAGTTATATACAGCTGGTGGGCACCAATTGGTTGCCCGAAATGCAAATGAGATAGAACAACATGAACCAATCATTGATGTGGGTGGATCTCTCCCGTTGCCTAGAAACCCAACCACTTCCGGGGAGGACGGTTGGTCACCTGATTTCTGAGAAATGGTTTCAGTGAGGAAGTGAAGCCTAATGGTTTCCAAGATGGTGGATAGCTCAAGATGGCAGATAGCTCAAGATGGCTTCCATATGCAGTGCCCTCCACACCAGCATAGAGTTAAAGGATGGTTACAAGGCTGGGGATTGGAGGAACTGGGAACATGGTCCAACGGTCCAAAATTTCACTTAGGCAAGGGTGTAAGTTCAAGAGATCATGATGAATGTCAGATAATGCATATGCTAGTTAGTTTGAGGTAGTCATTTCTCAATGTACACTTACATCAAAATATCATGTTTTCTTTCTACTATATGATTCATATGAAAGCACAGGCTTTTAACGTCATGTTTTGATATATCATGTATATCATGTTTAACTGCTGAAGCTGTAGCCCAGCTCCAGCAGCTTGGAGCACACACCAGATGCATGTCTATGTGTGCCCCAAATCCCAACAGAATAGAGAAAGGGAAGAGAAAGGATTTTGATATGACAATGCTCCATTGTGGGTGCTTTCTCCCTCTCCCTCTCTCCCTGTCTCTCTGTCTCTGTCTCTGTCTCTCTCCCTGGTAAATGCACGTGCTCTCTAGTAAATTTAAAAATAAACATTGTATTGTACATCAGAAATATATACAAGTCTTAGATGTTAATTAAAAAGAATACTAATCCAAGAAGAAAGCTTTCCAGGACATGAAGAAATGAATTGAACTGAATAGAGATGGCTATAAAACTTATAAAATTGTGGGACAAAGCTAAACTATTGATGATAGGAACATTCATATCGTTAAACTCTTCCTTAGACAAAGGAAAAGTATAAAAGCAAAAATCTAACCTTGTAATAAATTGGAAGAGGAAGAGCAAAACAAAGCCTAAATAAGCAGAAGGAAGGGAAAAAGGAAGGTACCCACAGTAATCCACAGTATGGAAAAGAGAAGAACAACAGAAACAAAATGAAACAAAAATTGGATTCTTTGTAATTAATCTCTCTTCTGTTGAATTTCCTTTGTTACTATGGTCTGATCTTTCTGTTTAAATTCTGGAAGTTAACATTCAACGTTATTATTGATCTTTCCAGACTTGTCTCTACCATTAATTTTGCCATTCTCTTGGCTGTTTTTTGTACTCTATTTCTGTGTTTCTGACTTTAGTTTTCCTGGTGTAGCACTCCCTTCAGAGAGCTGTGACTGCAGTAAGCTATAAAGACCCAGCTAGGTGCTACTTTATAGTATGTTCATTCTACTCACCGAGGTTTATTCTTTTTTTTTTTGGAGAGATTTTCACTGTAGGGCGCGTGCGCAGTAAGCTATAAAGACCCAGCTAGGTGCTACTTTATAGTATGTTCATTCTACTCACCGAGGTTTATTCTTAAAGTCAGACATGTGTTCCTAGATATGTATATATCAGCTGCACTTGTTATTGAAAGTATTTAGATTAATTAAGATCTGTTGTGAATCAATAAAATGTGAAAATAAAAGGCATGGAATGCAACCATAGATGCCAGAGACAGTGTGGGAAGAGGGGAGCGAAATGCTAGAGGGTGAGAGGTAGGAATCAAGGTGGGAAAAAAAAAGCAAACCAAAATACGTAAGAAACAAGAAATGGAAAATTGTTTTTTGATGATAACACGTGTAGTAATATCCTTGATTGAGCCAATATACAGCGTATTCTGGATGAAAAAAAATTCTCATTTTGTATACTGTAATGATGTACAGAGAATGAATGTAAATAAATAAATGTTTCTCAAGGACACATGAGAATTTTATTTTTGTTTAACCATAAACTTGCCAACTTCTTAATGAACAGCATTACTCTTCTTTTTTTTTTTTTTTTTGGAGCGATTTTT
>NW_006209736.1:118370-124958 GCF_000334495.1 Tupaia belangeri chinensis | reverse complement strand
TTTTGGAGAGATTTTTGCTATAGGGCGCGTGCGCTCGCCAGACAGACAGAGACATAAAGACAGAAAGCGAGAAATCACCCCCCGGGGGGATGGTCACGCCGCAATCCCTTCTCCTCCACTCTCCTCTCGGGATCTTGGGCACGCACGCACACGCCCCCGCCCTGAGTTTTAAGCCACCGGGTCCAGGACGCGAACCACGATCGACTACGTGGGAGTCCAGCGACATAGCCATTACGCTAACTGCTGGTTCCCACAGCATTACTCTTCTGCTTGATACTCAGCTGCACCCACATTAGAAATTTAGTAAAAACTACATAATGATTCTACTTTGAAGTTTTACCCATAGACTAACACGCTTTGACCAAAAGTCTAACCACATACCAGATAAACTGCTTAGAGTAAATCTTTTCTTAATGAAGAATTCTTACTAATTCTTCTTTTAAAAATATTCTACCTTTATTCTGATGTATTAATAGTTGGGTTGATCAAGAAAATAAAGGCTAAGGGTCATCAAGCTAACTTCCTTAAAGAAAAAAAATAGAGGAAAAGCTTTTCCAACTACCTTTGTATGAAGACAATACGAAAATGAGTAAATGGAATAAATAATTCAGGTACAGACTAAAATAAAGGGACATTTATAATGTATTTGGCAATCAATATGTAAGTATATATTTAAATTTCAACTTACATATGTAAGATCACAGCCAAGGAGGTTAGTCACAATTTAAAATTTTATCACCACCTATTTTTACCATCTTCTCATATCTATGACTTTACTTATGACTTTATGACTTTACTGCCAATCCTGATGTACGAATTTGTTTAAATGTAATAATTAAGGGCCTTTCCTCTTTTGGATGGGTATAATTAAAAAATTAAATACCATATTAAAGATATTACTAAAGATAGTTTACATTTTAATTATGGCATCTACAATGAATACCTATAGGAATTTTTCTAATTAACCTTGAAATCTCACAACCTCCATTTAAAGAAATATTCTCTTCAAAATAATTAGACGGAATATTTTAACAATTAGAAACTTAGTCTCAAGACCCTATTTCCATAATAAAATATTTTAACAAAGTTCCTAAATATATTCTATATAAATTTTCTTGACCATAAGATGCCAAGTATATGGAGACGTGTTTACTGTAATAGGACAATTAGTGACATCGGTTTCCCACCAACCCACGGAGGATTATATGGGCCATTTCCACTGATTGGCAGGGGGGGCTTCCACTAATGGCTTCCCTGGTTTCCATTTAATCATTTTTCTCGCCAGACCTACTAGTTCATTTTCTTCCTGAAGAATCACCTCTTCTATTTGATCACCCTGAAGTTGGTCTTCTAATTTCTTAACATCTGATTCCGCTTTCACCATACCCAGCCTCTCCTTTGTTATCTGCTCTGTATATTTTCTATATGCTGCATTTTTAGGCATTTGCTGAAGAATTTCAAGAATCTTTGCATGCAATATTCTTAGGCGCTCATGTGGACTGTCGGACACATCCAACCTCACAAGACCCGTGATCTTCTTCAGCAAACCCGCCATGACAGCCCGGACAAGCGGACACCCAATAAATACATTTAAAATAAAAAAAGATAAGATTTTTTGAAGAGATCAATGAAACTCACACACCTCTAGTATGCACCTCCAGTGAGACTGATAAATTTAACCTATGATGAAGCATTGTAATTTATACATTTTTACTGGATGACATGAATAACTAAATTTATGAATCTTTCCATGTAGTCTACTTTAGGAAGTTAAAAACCTGTATTTTCTTATGAATCATATAGTAGAAAGAAGACATAAAAGAAACAGAAGTCTTGATTTAAATTACATCAAAACTTGGTGTTTGACCTAACAGCTAATTATTGTCTTTCATCATAGAAACTATTGATATTTTTGCAGTATCTTGTACGCTGCTCAATTTCTCTTCTAAGAAATAGAAACAATTTCAAATCATCTGTGTCATGATTTCAATTTTTAATGCTCCAGGCATGTCTTTGCAAAATGATAAGTTCTTGGAGCCAAAGTGTATCATGATTTGTGTAACACTAAAATGAAGGTACTTGAAATTTTTCAGAATTTGAATAAATTACTCCCCCATTGTTAGAGAGTCCTTTTATTATGTGGGTCTTTGTGTAGTTGGCTTAGTTAAAGGTCTTCGGCCTCTTATAAAACATTATATACAGCCTCACAATTTTTCTAAAATACGTCCTATAGCTGAAATAGTTTCTTTTTGCCATATTACCATCGAAAATGTGTGTGGGTGTGTGTATGTGTGTGTGCGTGCGCGAGATCCAAACCAATTTATTGTCCGGCCGAATTTGCAATCTGACATCCCCTTAATAATTATATATATATAAAAAAAACTTGTTCTGTTGTTGCTGACCAAACCATTCTGATTTCAGACAACTGATTTTGCTGATCTATTTAGAATGTTAGAGGAGAAAATTCTGATCAAATTCATCCGGTGTTTGTTTATAATTCTTTTATCATTTCTACTTTATCCTCTCCTTTTAAAAAGTTCAGTCATAGATTGCTTTCATAACAGAGAAGGAACGAGAAAGAGAGAGAGAGAGAGAGAATCCTCAACAGGGTGTTTTAAAAAAGTTTTTTATACATTCAATCTGTATATAATTAGAGCATACAAAATCAATTTTCCCAACATGAATACATTATATATTAGTACAGTTAAAGATATTACGATACATATTATCATCAACAGATAATTTTCCATTTTTGTTCCCCTTAAATATTGTGCTTCTTTTGTTTTCTCCTTGATCCCTTCTCACTCATCCTCCCCCATTTCCCAACCCTCCTCCCATACTGTCTCTAGTATTCACAGCTGCTGTCCTTGTCTTTATACCTTCTAATCTTTCAGTTTCTCCCACAGAGAGCAGGCATTCAGTATACATTGAGTAGGGATGTACAGTGCCTCTCTTTCACAGTCTGGCTTGCTTTGCTTAGTAGTAAATCTTCCATATTTGTCCACTTTCTATCAAATGCCAGAGTCTCACTGTTTGATATAGCTGAGTAGTAGTTCGTAGAGTAGATGTGCCACACTTTTTCAATCCATTCATCTGTTCGTGGACATTTGGGTTGGTCCCATGTCTTAGCAATTGTGTATAATGTCACAATAAACATGGATGTGCAAGTGTTTCTCTGACTGAGTGGATTCCTATCCTTTGGGTAGGGGAAGCATTGCTGGATCATATGGTAGTTCTATTTGTAGGTCCTTGAGGAACCTCCATATTGTTCTCCACAGTGGCTGTACTAACTTACATTCCTACCAACATCATAGGAGAATTCCTTTTTCACCACAGCCTCACTAGCACTTATCATTCTTTAATATTTTAATCTTAGCCATTCTGACTGGGGTTAGGTGGTATTTCATTGTGGTTTTGCTTTGCATCTCCCTTATGATAAAGGATGTCAAGCATTTTTCATATGCTTTTTGGCCGTTTGTATGTCTTCCTTAGAAAGTTGTCTGTTCAGTTCATTTTCCCATCATTTAATTAGGCTGATTATCATTGTTATTATTATTATTATTATTACAATTTTGCCGGTAAGCTGTTTGAATTCCCTGTATATTCTGGTTATCAGTCCCTTAGCTGAAGCATAGTTTGCAAATATTCTCCCCATTCTGAGGGTTGTTGATGCACTTATTATTGTTTCTTTTGCTGTGCGGAAACTTTTTAACCTGATGTAATACAAGGCTATTTTAAGGATTGTTGTCTATTTTAGGGATTATTGCCTGTGCTTTTGGGGCCTTATTTAAGAAGGCCAGCCAGCACCAATACAGAAAGTTGTCATCATGGACTGGAGCCCAAGGTTATTTTGAACTGGCAGGTAAATCAATTAAATTCCCCTTGGATACAGGGGCTGCCTACTCGGTCCTGTTCTCCTGCTCTGGACCCATTTCTCTGCTGATAAGTCTAATGGTTAGAACCAATAGCAGATCTTCCAAATGCCCCTTCACAAAACCCTACCTTTGCCTCATGATTTCCTGGATTATAACATAGAATTCTGATTTGCATTTTTGGCCCTTGTTTTTTGTTTTGTTTTGTTTTGTTTTTGAATTTCTAGACTAATTCTATTTCTTCTTATTATTATTATTTATACATTCAATCACTATACATCATTTAGATTGTAAAGAGACTTTACTCAGCATGATATACACCTCAGTCCAGTCCAACTGAGAATACTATACACATCATCATCAAGAGGTAATAAATCATATCTGTGTCCCACAAATGTCTTACCTCTCTATTTGTTTCCTTGAATTTCCTTTCCTACCCTCTTCCCCTCCCACACTCTCCTTCCACTTTGTCTCTAGTGTCCATAACAATTTTCAATGTTTGTATGTCCTCCAGTCTTTCCGTCTCTACCATAGAGTGTGGACTTTATTCACTAGATTTGTTCCTATTCATCTAGACGCAGCCTCTCATCAAGTGCTAGTTTAGTCAGATCCCACTACTACCATTTCGCAGATCTACCAGAGCCCCTAGATAGACTTCTATGGAAAACTCTCTGACTGCCATTCCCCATCATCATCATCCTGTCTCAGTAGAAAGTGGCCAGAATGAGTCTTTGGTCCTTTTTGTTAAGGATAGTTCTTCAGAGGAGGGGATTGAAACAGGGATTAGACCTAGCGAGTAGACAAATAGGGCAGGATCCCCAAGGAAGAGTCACTACGATAGAAAGTGGATACACATATATACTAAGATAGAGCCAACTTGTAAAATGGAATCACTCTGCTCAAGCTTTTGAGAAGGGTCATTCATTGCTCTCACTAGAGATCAAGTATTAGCTCTCACACTTGTTCACATGGGGTTTCTTACAACAAGAGCTGTTTTACCGCTTCCTTGGTCTTTCTAGCCTGTCAGGAAATGCAACCAGACTCTCTTTGAAGATTTTTTTCCTCCCACCCTTCCCAACTGGTTCTTGACACCAGGGTAAAAACCTGTCTTCTTTCTGCTGTCCCAGATAAACACACAGAAATTCACCACTGGGATGGAACGCTCAGTCAGCATCTGGACAGTGCATCCAGATATGGATGCGCATTCCTTCAGAGACCAACCTGGGCATGTGTGAGTAGATGGTTAAATTCCTCACCTGAGAGAGCTGTGTACATGCAGGAAAAAGCCTGGGAAACCAACAAATAAGCCTGATACTAATGACAAACCTTCCCCTGCTAATAATTATTCATTACCGTTACCAACCCCCAGGATAAAAATGACACCTAACCTCATGCCTAAAGGCAGTTGTCCTTTTCTGGCAGCTGCTCACCCACATACCTTTTAGGCATGGGGATGTATGCCCTCCCTATTAGAAATCTTTACTTTTCTATTACAATTTCTCTTTTCCTACTTAAAAGAAAAAGTCTTTGCTTACTTCGATGTCTACAAGAGTTTCCCCTGTGTCATCCACCTGTAGTTTTATAGTTTGAGGTCTTGGGTTTAGATCTTTGATCCTTTTTGAGTTGATTTTTGTTAATGGTGAGAGATTGGGGTACAGTTTCATCTTTCCAGCACCATTTGTTAAAAAGATGTCCCTCCCCCCCCACACACACACACACTGGATTGTCTGGTGCTCTTTGTCATAAATCAGTTGGCTGTATGCTTTGGGGTTTATTTCTGGGGTCTGTATTCTGTTCCATTGTTCTACATACCTGGTTCTGTGCCAGTACCAGGCTGGTTTTATTTATTTAATTAATTTATTTATTTTGAGAGTTTTTGGTATAAGGCACATGTGCTTGCAAGAGAGATGGAGAGACAGAACATGAAATAATCACCTCCTTGGGGGATGGCCATGGCACAATCCCTTCTCCTCCATCCTCCTCCTTTGGGCACACACGGGCACACACCTAGTGTAAGTTTCAAGCCACCAGGTCCTGGAATCCAATCATGGTCGGCTATGTGAGAATCCAGTGCCTTACCCCACTATGCCAGCTTCTGAACCTCCATGCTGTTTTGATCATTACAGCTTTGTAATATATTTTGGGGTCAGTGAGTGAGATGTCTCCTACTGCACTCTTCTTGTGCAGTATTGCTTTGGCAATACAGGGTCTTTTATGATTCCAGACTAATTCTAATTCTACGATTATTTTTTTCTGAATCTGTGAAGAATATCCCTGGTAATTTGATTGAGGTTGAAATAAATTTGTAGATTAATTTGGGTAGAATTGACATGGCGATTGTATTATTTCTTCCAATCCCAGACCATGGAATGTCTTTCTACTTTTTGGTGTTGTTTTCCATTTCTTTTCTTTTTGTTTTGCTTTGTATTTGTTTTGTTTTGTTTTGTTTTTCTTTGTAGAGGTCTTTCACTTCTTTGGTTAGGTTTATTCTATTCCTAGGCAATGTATCCTTTTTGAGGCTCTTGTAAGTGGAATTGCTTTCTTCAGTTCTACATTGGTCTGTTCATTGCTGATGTTTAAAAAAGCTATAGATTTCTGTAGGTTGATTTTGTATCCTGCCATTTTATCAAATTCATTTATCACTTCAAGGAATGTTTTTGTCAGTTCTATTGGCTTTTATATGTATACAGTCATGTCTTCTCCAAATAGAGATTAT
>NW_006209736.1:113781-118344 GCF_000334495.1 Tupaia belangeri chinensis | reverse complement strand
TTTCATTTTATTCTCTTGTCTGGTCGCATTGGCTAAGACTTCCAGCACTACACTGAAAAGGAGTGGAGAAACTGGGCAGCCTTGTCTTCCCCCAATAGGATCTTGATAAAAAGCTCCAGCCCCAAACTTAGCTGGCCCTGGACACAGACAGGCGCATGCCCCCTGTACTCAGGGAGGTCTCTGGGAGCCGAGCTGAACACTTCTCACATGGGTCAGCCTCACAGAGCATCACACTTTACTGCTCTGCCATCTTTTGGCCTTTATTCTCTACACATTGATTATAACACAACGAAGAATCAGTGTTCCTCTATTTCTGCTGCAGCAAATATGGCATCAACAACAACAACAAGGTATGGGGAGGATGACATGGAATGCTCTTCTTTACAGCAAAATGCCCACCAGTAAGAATAGAAATGAAAGATAGGAAACCACCTTTGTTCAACTACCAAACTGAACAATAATCCAATGAGGCACAACCCTGAATAACTACTAAGGCCAAGAGATGAAATTTTGTTTGATGACAGAAAACGAGCATGATTTCAAAATAACATGCCACACACTGCTAATTAATCACAAAGGAACTAGGGCAACTGCACAATGGAGCAATCTCTCTGAATAAAAACAAACAAACAAAAACTTAAATGAGCAGTCAAGTCGTGTAATATCAACCGTGTCCCTGATAACTAGACAATGTGGCTTCAGGTGCCTTCAGATATGACTTAATGTGAAATACTGCTCACTACTTCACGTACTTACCTAAAACGTTAACATAAATGTAGACAAGAGGCAAATGCCAGAAAAACCCATATCCCGGGACACTTTTTAAGACAATGGGCGTAAGCTCCAGAAAATGGTCATTGTCTAGGAAGAGTTACAACATTGGTTGGGAGACCGTTTGAAATTGGATGTCATCAAAGTCATGACAGCTGAATGCAATGTGTGATTCTTGAGTTGATTGATGATCTGCGAGCAAATATCACAAAAGGATATTACTGAGACAATTGGGGACACTTAAACATATACTGGAAATGGACTAACATCATAATACCATATCACTGTTAAATTTCTAAAATGAGATCATGGGACTATGATCATCTAGAAAGACATCCTGATGGTTAGGAGATCCACGTTGGAGTCATTGAATTAGGTGTTTGTAAATGAAGCATAAATTATTCAGGGAAAAATATAAAAATTTGAGAGGTAAAAAATATTTGACACTTGAAACGATGGTACAATGTAAATCTAGGAATCTTAAACATCTTCATTGTACTAACCCTTCGTCTCTCTGTGTTTTCAAAATAAAAAGTTGCAGAAAGTGAATTCCTCATATTTTAGTTGCAAACTGGAATGTCTACAAATCAAATCAGGTGGTTTCTGATGTTTTCTTGAAAATGATTTGGAGTACGTAAAGGAAGAGATTTTTTTTTTTTTTGGAGAGATTTTCGCTATAGGACACGTGCGCTCGCCAGACAGACAGAGGGAGACAGAGAGACAGAAAGTGAGAAATCACCCTCAGGGGGGATGGTCACTCCGCAATCCCTTCTCCTCCATTCTCCTCTCGGGATCTTGGGCACGCATGCACACGCGCCCGGTGGAGTTTTAAGCCACCGGGTCCGGGACGCGAACCGCGGTCGACTACGTGGGAGTCCAGCGACATAGCCATTACGCTAACTGCTGGTTCCCAGGAAGAGAATATTTATAAAATGAGATTGGCCATGAGTTGGTAATGGCTGCAGTAGGGAGATGAATAATTGGAGGTTCCTTATGCTGTCGTCTCTTGTACAGTGGTTCTCAAAATATGGTCCTCCACCAGTAACATCTGTATCACGAGGGACTGCATTTAAAAAGCAAACTCAGGGTCCCACACCCACACCTTTTCTTCTATGACTACAGATAAAGAGCTGAGCAATTTTTGTTGTAACCAGCCCTGTAGGTGATTATGATACAAACTAATGTTCTAGAACTATTGTCCTAATGTATGAGAACTGGCCATTGTTGTACACAAACTGTATTTGTTGATGATTGAAGTTATTCATACTATGATGTTTCAGATACACAAAACACTTCACAGATGCTTCACTGGACAATTTTTAATAAGCTTCAAGACAGATAGTCCCAATATTATACACTTTCTTTTTATCATTATTTTTATTTACATTTAGTCGCTGTACATCTTTACAGCATACAGATGTACAAAATGTTTTTTCACAGAATGACTACAGTGTCTATTAGTCAAGTCAAAGATATTACCATGTACATTATTGTCACCAAATAAATTTTCATTTTGTTTCTGTTAAATAACAGAAACAAATAGAAAAAATTGTGGGACTGTTCTTTTGTTTTTTGTTTTGTTTTGTTTTGTTTTGTTTTTGGTTTTGTTTGTTTGTTTGTTTGTTTTTGAGAGGTTTTTGCTATAGGGCGCGTGCACTCACCAGCCAGACAGAGAGAGACGGAGAGACAGAAAGCGAGAAATCACCCCCCAGGGGGGATGGCTACGCCACAATTCCTTCACCTCCATTCTCCTCTCGGGATCTTGGGCACGCACGCACACGCTCCTGGAGTGAGTTTTAAGCCACCAGGTCCGGGACACAAACTGTGGTCAACTATGTGGGAGTGCAGTGACATAGCCACTACGCTAACTGTGGTTTGACGGGGGGGGGGGAAGAAGGGAGGGCCAGGACTGTTTTTCAACTCAACCCATGGGACTAAAACCTTGATTCTGGAACCAACAAAGATAATATGAGAAAGACAAACATCAAGGCAATCTCACTCATGACAATAAAAGACGCAATAATCCCAAGCAAATTTTTCACAAACTGAATACTTCAGCATTATACACATTTATCCTGAGAGAGAAAAGCTACCTTAAAATTAGAATAACTAGAGAGGGACCAAGGCGACTGAAGCTAGGCTCTAAATCCCATTTTCTAGATCCCCGAAACACCCAGACAAGAAGCCATTTTAAATCTGAGGTGTGTCCTGGCATGTTCAGGGACCAAGGCAACTGAAGCTACACTCTAAATCTCATCTTCTAGATCCCCAAAACACTCAGACAAGGGAAAAGAACAATCCTTCATCATCCATAGATAGTACAGTGGAACTCCTGGAAATGTCTGTTCAAGAGTTCAGAATATTCATAGTGACAATATTAAACAAGGTGGGAGAGTTGAGAGACGATGAACTCCAGAAGATGCAGGAGAAAAGAGACAATGAGTCCGAGGAGGTGAGGAAGTTCTTGCAAGATCTCAAAGAGGAAATACACACCATAAAAAAGAATCAAATGGAGCTGTTAGAGATGAAGGCTGCAATACAGGAAATCAAAATGTTACTTGAAAGGATTAAAAGCAGATTAGTCCACGTAGAAGATCAAATCTTGGATGTTGAAGGCAAAACCTCTGATCTAGGAAAAACAACCAAGAACAATGCGCCCTATAACAAAAGAGAGAGAGAGAGAGAGAGAGAGAGAGAGAGAATTCTATATGAGAAATACTAAATCCCATTTAGTGCCCAAACATTCAGATACTCAGTATCCCAAAAGGTGAAGAAACTAATAAGGGCATTGATAATGTATTCCATGAAATCCTGGGAGAAAAATTTCCAAATATAGAGAGGTTTTCAAATATCCAGACGCAAGAAATACAAAGGACCCTAATAGAATCAATCTAAGAAGATCTTCTCCGAGGTACATCATAGCCAGATTGGCCAAATCCACTGACAAAGACAAGATACTAAAATTGGCAAGAGAAAAACTTCACGATACTTAAAAACGTTTATCCCATCAGGTTAACATCAGACCTCTCATTGGAAATAATGCTAGCAAGGAAAGAATGGGAAAATATATACAAAGTGTTAAATGAAAAACAATTTCAAAGAAGAATACTATACCCAGCAGGATTATCCTTTATATGGAAAGAAAAGATAAAAAACATTTTCAGATAAACAAAACCTGAAAGAATTTTTTTTTTTGAAGAGGTTTTTGCTATACGGCATGTGCGCTCGCCAGCAGGAGAAGAACATCAGATTACTTATAAAATTTATCCCATCAGGCTAACATCAGAGCTCTCATCAGAAACAATGCGAGCAAGGAAAGAATGGGAAAATATATTCAAAGTGTTAAGCGAAAAATAGTTTCAACCAAGAATACCATACCTGGTAAGATTATCCTTCATATAAGAAGAAAAGATAAAAACATTCTCAGATAAACAAAACCTGAAAGAATTTACCAGCACCAGACCATCTTTCCAAGAAGTTCTGAAAGGAGTGTTTTACCAGGAAAACTAAAGACACACATACAGAAATAGAATAACAAAAAGCAACCAAGAAAATGACCAACTTAATGCTAGGGACAAGAAATATCAATAATAGCATGGAATGTTAACTTCCAGGACTTCAATGGAAAGATTAGACCACAGTAATACACTAATTCAACTGAAGAGACATTAATTACATAAGACTAAACTGGTGAAGTAGAATTTTATGATTTTTGAGTAAAACATCACTGATTTTTGTCTTACTATGCTTTATTCCCCCAGTTTAAGGATATTTTTTTTGAGCCGTTGATAG
>NW_006209736.1:105427-112608 GCF_000334495.1 Tupaia belangeri chinensis | reverse complement strand
GTTTTTCTCTTGCCAATCTTAGTATCTTGTCTTTGTCTGTGGTTTTGGTCAACCTGGCTATAATGTGTCTTGGAGAAGATCTTCTTGGGCTTATTCTATTTGGGGTCCTTTGTATTTCTTGGGACTAGATCTTTGAGTGCCTCTCTAGGTTTGGAAAGTTTTCTTGCAGGATTTCATGGAATAGATTATCAATGCCCTTATGGGTCTCTTCACCTTCTGGAATGCCAATTATTTGGATGTTTGGACGTTTGATGGTATCTAGTACTTCTTGTATATTATTCTCAAATTTTTGGGCCATTTTCTCAGTCTTCGTGGTGGATTTTTCCGGGCCAGTAGTTTTCTCTTCCACATCTGAGATTCTATTTTCTGAATGATCTAGTCTGCTTTTAATACTTTCAAGGGAGATTTTGACTTCTTGTATTATAGACTTCATCTCTAAGAGTTCCATTTGAGTCTTTTGTAAAGTGTGTAGTTCCTCTTTTAGATCTTGCAAGAATTTCCTCATCTCCTGGAACTCATCAACTTCTTTTTCCTTTCTCGTTAGCAGTTCATTATCTCTCTTCTCTTCCATCCCTGTTAGCTTCGACATTATGAATGCTCTAAATTCCTTATCAGACATTTCCATGATTTTCACCGAACTGCTTGTGGATGAAGAAGAGGTACTCTTTTCCCTTGGAGGAGAGGTATTTTCTCGTTTTCCCATATTTCTTGTTATCCAGCGGTGATTTCTTGTCATCTGATGGATGGTGTGTTTCTTTCAAATTCTTGAAGTTCAGTCGCTAGCTTGTTTGCTGGAGGCTGAATTATCAGTAGAAAGTCTTCATTTCTCCTGTGCCCTGCAATACCTAGTTCGCAGGAGCCATGTGGAACCTCCTTCTGTTTCTTTCTTTCAATGGAAACATAAACTTTTCTTTCTTCCTAACCCTTCTGGAATTGGAAAATATTTGGGAGTATTCTTAGTTTGTGGCAGAATTGTTATTTCTGTAAGTTCCGTAATACTTGTTGCCTTCAATCAGAAATTGGAAATACTCCTTATTGGACAGGACTTTGACTGGAATGTCATATCTGAAGATTAAACTGGAAAAGTAAGAACTATGGTTGGTCTCGAGTAAGCTAACAGAAGCTCTTGCAAAGATGTCCTGGCACCATATACAGTTCTGCCTGGCAGAGAGGATTAGAGAAGCTATATGAAAGAATTCCTAACGTAAAATAACCTGGGCTTTTCCAGCCCAGCATTGTAATCAGTAGAGAGTGTAAAAGGACAGCCACAACCAGAGGATTATCTTGAAGAAAACATTGAAGGAACAAAAAAGAGACTGATCTTTGCTAGCAGGTGGCATATCACAGACTACTTGGTAGGCAGGGCTGAACTGATAAGATGTATGTGTGAATTGTGTGCTGGGTGTTCGCTTTTCAACAGTTTGAGTAGTTGGCATGTAAATGTTTCCTCAAAAATGATGTAAAACCAAAGTGTCTCCCAACCAATGTTGTAACTCTTCCTAGACAATGACCATTTTCTGGAACTTGTGCCCATTGTCTTAAAAAGTGTCCCAGGGTATGAGTTTGCTTGATATTTTCCTCTTGTCTACATTTATGTTTCACGTTTTCAGTAAGTACATGAAGTAGTGAACTGTATTTCGCATTATGTCACATGCGAAGGCGCCTGACGCCACTTTTTCTAGTTATCATTTATCAGAGTTACAAACAAAATTGTAACAAATATTTCGAATATTATCTTTAAAATTCAGTTTTGAACATTTGAAAGTGATTTATTAACTGTCAAGAAGTATGGAGTATGAGGAAAATTTTTTTTGATACATAAAGTAAATATTTGTGGGCAAATGTAAAAATACATCAATAAATGATAAAAAAAAAATTTAGAATAACTAGAGATGTAAGGAAGCATGAGAGAGGTTGGTGTGTTGCTAATATATTTCATTATTTATTGTAGATGCTAATTATACGTGTATGTCTAATTCTTGAAAAGTCATTGAAATACACACGAGTTTTGTACTTTGGAGATGATATAATTTTTTTGTAAAAAAGTATCAATGACACTCACTGTATTCACAGATTAAATGAACTAAGTCTTGATCATTGCTATGCATGGAAAAATGAAATTGAACTCCTATTCACAAGTTTTAAGACAAGTTTTTGAAATTTGGAATAGATGGGATGTTCATAAGGTGGAAGGGAATAGGGAAGGAAGGATGGAATGAAGTAAGGCAGGCAAGAAGAAAGAAAAGGAGAGAGGGAAGGAGGGAAGGCAGGAGGGGAGGAAGGTAGAGAAAGCACAGGGAAGACATTTTAATATGGAAACATTGGCAGCATTCTGTTTCAATTCAGGAACAATTCGAAGAAGCCCAATTTTGGTATCTCTATTAGGCCTTGTACTGCATATCTTAACCTTCATGATAAGAAATCCATAAGTTTAATTCAAGTTTCCATTAGTCACAGGTTCACATTAAATCCCAGAATTCCTGTAGACAAACTTTTAGATACGACAGAGTTTTGCATGGCGGCTGACTTTCAAACCAATAAACTTTAAACGCATATCTAATTCATTTCTGTCAATTAGATCAAAACAAAAATTTTCATTTTGAACAGATATCAAGTACAAGAGCAGCAGCACTCTGAATAGAGTATCATGGGATAAATACAATAAATGATATAGAAGATTTTAATGAAAAAAGATAAAAATAAAAACTAAGCTGAGGGCCATCCTGTAGCCTGGTGGTTAAGGCAGCTGGACGCCACATAGCCGACTGAGGGGTTGGAGTCCCTGGAGACCTGCATCTTGAGGAACGCCACTGGGCAGGAGGGGAGAATGGAGGAGAAGGGATCCATGAGAGGAGAATGGAGGAGAAGGGATCCATGTGGCCAACCCTCCTGGGAGGTGATTCTTCACTTTCTCTGTCTCTCTCTCTCTCTCTCTGAGGAGTGCATGTGTCCTATAGCAAAACAAACAAGCAAACAAACAAAAACAACCCCACTAAACTGAAAGAGTAAAAGATTAAGACGTTATAGAGCCACAGAAACACAGACATCCCAAGTGGGAGACCAGGGAAGATGAATATCCTACAGTTAGTCAGTTCTCCCCTAGCTGATAAAAAGATTCAGTAAAATACAACCTGAGTTTGTTGCACCTGAGGTTTTGAAAAATTTGACATGCGGGACCTAATTTTAAATGGACGAGTACCAAAGACTAATGAACGAGAGTATATTAGGAGACGATGAACACAATGTAAGGACTTGCCCCAGGGGATGTCCAAATGCACTAAGGGAGTGATGTGAATGAAGACAGTGTAGTATTGGTACAGCAACAGACAGGTTTTCCCATGGAACATAACAGGGAGCTCACAAACAGAGACACACCGAAGTGGAGGAACATGTCTCTGGACACTGGCAAATGTTCTCTGGGAGTGCAACTGTGCCCGGTTGAGAATCCCTGACGTAGAAATACGAATTGTTCTGAAAAACACAAGCTACATTTGTAAAGGGTAAATGAGAAAAATACCAAGTCCATGAGTTCAAAAGGCATGCACACAGAATATTTTGCATCCGAAGGGACACTAGACTGGGAAACTAGCCACAGGAAACACAAAGCTCAACTTCCCTTGGAGTTCACTTCAGGAGTTACTGACTGGACTAGGCAAACAAGCACCAGAAGCTATCAGGAAGTGAGGGGGGCTTACCACAGTGTGGGAGCCTTGGTGCATCTTACAGCTTATTGGCTGCTGGCCACAGCGTTGGGAGATGATAGGCAGAGCCAGACGATCATTGGCCACTGTAGGAATGGTGGGAAAGGAGCAGGGGTCGTATTTTCCCTCAGAACACTTGTCTCAGCTGATTGATTTGAGCCTCGCTGGAGGCTGGGGCAACCACAAGTTGGGAAGAGCAAAATGACCTGTCGTCTCCATGCCCAGTCTTTCCTTCCTCCCTCCTGCTCCGGTTCTCCAACCGCTTTGCCTCTCCTTCACCTCAGCAGGGTAGCATCACCTCCCCCTCCCCCCGAGATACCCCACCCCACCCTCAAACTTCTCAGAACCCTTTGCCCTAGTTCCCCATGAAGAGGTCCACAGTGAGATAAGACCCCGCCCTGAGCCCTGAGTCCTGGACCTTTGGGCAAGGCTGAGGCCCCTGTATGTGATTCAAGGAATGATTGGGATTACTGAGGAGGTGCACTCCAGAGAAGCTGGATGGGGAACAGGGATGTGGGGTGGGGGCGAGGTGTGGACAGTGCTGTGTGTGGAGAGACCCTATTTTCAAGCACAATTTTACAAGTGTGGAGAGGCATGTGGAAGGTTGTTGGGAGGCCGTGCAGGAAATGCATGGGTTTGCATGGAAGCAGGGAAGGTGTGTTGATCAAAAGGAAAATTACTGCACTGCACGAGGTGGTTACGATGGCTAGAATGGCACTGCCACTCCTTAAGGAAATCGACAAATATCGGTTGAATGAAAAAATCGAGGAAATGAATGAAGGCATGAAGGAAAATAGTACCTCAGAGAGGGGGTTGAATCCAGGAGAACAATATGATTTCGGAGTATGCAAGAGAGTAATCAATCACCTTAAAAGAAGAGCAAGTGAACAATGAAGATTAAGGTGAGGTGCAGGAGAACATCAGAATGGAGAGTGAAAGAAAAGTTGCATAAACGGTATATATGAGACTAATAATAGAATTGGGCAGGGGGGCATAAAATCATGGGAGGGGAGGAAATGAATACAGGAGATGAGGTCGGCAATTACTGAACTGGAGGCCAGGAATAATAGTAAGGCTCGGCAGAGTGCACGATGATATCTAAGAAGAGTGTGTAGTAACTGCTTAATGGGTCATAGGATTGCACGTGCATGCCTGAAAATGAGATCTGTGGTGGACTGAAGGCAGGCCAGAATACTGATCAAATTGAACATGTAGGGAGGACCCATACCAAGAATTTCTTGGGGAAGAGGTTGGTGTCGAGTGGGATTTCCTGAGAAGGATACTGCATGAGCCAGGATGCCAGAGTGAAGGTTGGAGAAAGCCATGAGAGAAGAAGGGAGGGGGCAATCTGATGCCTGTGGTGAGCAGACTGGAGAAGAATCCAGCCACCTCACGGAAGGTTTTTTTAATGGCAGAGGAAGTACATCAGCGGTACCGGACCATGTGGCCATTCTGACCTCTGCTCCTGGTCCTAGAACCATGGACCCCAAAGAAATACCTGCCGTACCCTGCTTCCCCTCCAACTCTGAATACACCACAGTGTTTGAAACCAGAACTCCACAGGGGATGGAACTGGGCCCCAGAAGAGCTGTAGGTCGCTGTGACCACTGCCAGAACCATGGCATCACTACTCAAGTCTGGGGCAACAAGCATCTTTGCCCCTTCCGGGCCTGCAGATGTCACACTTGTACCCTCTTCTTGTGAGTATGGGTTTAGATAAGGGGAGGGGTCGGTCCTCCTCCAATGTAATTAACCTCGCAATTCCCCACTTTAGGGAACCCTGCAAGGTGTTGCCTGATGTGAGTACCTTGCAGAAGGAGCAGAAGGCACAGCTAAAGAAGCACCTGACTCAAGGACCGATAAGGACAGTGGCTGACCCTCCCAAAGCTCAACTCCATGTGGAGAATTTGACCACTGGAACAGGAGTTCTCAGTGAGTGTCTCTGGTCAGGGAGGGAGCCCGAGTTTGACTGGCAGATGCACGAGTAGTTCTGTCACCAGTCCTAACACACAGCTGTGGGATGGCCTTGAGCAGGTTACTTGCTGCACCTTAGCTTGCTTTACAATAAAATGTTATCAGTGTCAGCTACCATGTGTTTATAGGTCAGAGAGGTCTATGAGGTTGAAGAGGTCCATGGTGAGATAGGACCCCAGGCTGGGAATGGGTAAAGTGGGGTGTTGTCGGGGAGGGCTCACCAAAACTGTCCCTGGTCTTTCACAGCTAAGAAGGAGAGCTTCGTGCCGCAGCCTGAGGTCCACCCTCCCAAGACCTTCAAGGAGGTAAGGAGGGTGTGTTGCCAGTGGAGGATACTCCCAGCCAGGCACAGCTCAGACCCCTGCTACTGTGTCTCCCAACATGGTTCCTACCACCGGTTTGCCATAGGACTTTAGAAAAACTTACTTCTCCTCTCTGGGTTTCAGTTTTTTCCATGTGCACAATGGAAGACAAAACCAGATGGTCTTCAGAACTCCCATCTTCCTCCCTAAACATGCCTGCACCTGTTCTCTCCATAGCCATTCCGGTATCTAGCTCCTACCTGTGCTCTCTGCCTCTGCAGGAGGGCTCTCAAGAGCCTTGGCTACTCAGCCGGCCCCCAGTGTCGTTGCCTGTGCCTTGTACTCCAGTGATCTGGAAGCAACAACTGATGGTTTCTCCTCCTGTGGAGCCCTGCTGGCCTCTTGCCCTGCCCGGCATGTGAGTAGATCAAGGACCATAGAGTTGGTCACATCTTGTGTTACTGTAGTCCAACCTTGTGCTTGATGCCACGTGAGGTAGAGAAGAAGGAGGAACAGGAGGAGGAGGAGGAGGAGGAGGAGGAGGAGGAGCAGGACCTGGAGGACAAAGAGGAGAAAGGAGAGGAGAGGGAGGTAACGGCAAAGGTAAAAGCAAAAGAAAATCCCCTCCGACTTATAATTAAGGACAAGGCTATCTCAGCTTGGCCATTTTTCTATTTGTGAGACTTTGGACAAATGACGGTACATTTTGAAACCTCCGGTTCTCTATGGTTGTACTGGGAGCAATATTCTACATTGAAAAGAGCACTAGCACCAGGCCTGCCACACTGTTGGCCTTCAACAATTGGTCCTGTCATTGTACATACAACAACGACAGAATGAAAAGTGCTACTGAAAAGCTGGGCCGTGGCAGTGAGGAGCACAGCACGCTGCAGAAAGCCCAGAGGCCATTAGAAATGCTTCCTCGTTATAAGCCAGACTTGTCCTTCAAGACCCATGAGAACTGGCCAAGATAGAGACAAGAACCAGTCCCTGGATAGGAGCAGTAATCGCATCTCTTTAGGTGCTTTTCAGGTGAAAACTCAGATGCTTCTGATTTCACATCATCTTCCCTTTTGCCTTCGGAGGAAAAAGCTGGCAGGAATTAGTGTCTCAGGAAAGACATAGGAAAAGAAAGAGGTAGGGAAAACAAAACTGACCAAGCAGGGGAAGGGTCATGCCTGAGCCACAATGACCAGTGACCCAG
>NW_006209736.1:101136-105396 GCF_000334495.1 Tupaia belangeri chinensis | reverse complement strand
AATCTGGATTCCAACTGCTACATGCTACAAAATCGGGCCCCTCTCTCTGTGTACTGGTGATATGTGTCTGACATTGGCTTTGATCTTCTGCACTCTCCTCTCGTGGTTTCTAGATGCTCAACTGTGGTCCTCCAGCCCTGTGCCACCGTCGGCCCTCTTGTATTCCGGCCACAGGTCCTGGTAAAGGAGTGGGGTCCAGCACCCGGGGAAGGGTGGGACTTAGGGGTTGAGAAGAGCGGAAAGCCATAGGAGTTGGTACGGGGACTCGAGAGAACTGGGAGTGAGAGACGGTCACTGGATGTGGAGGAGGTATGGTTCCACAGCCCCCGTTCTCTCACGACCTTTCCTTTTCAGGCCGCCGAAGCTGCTGGCCAAGCTTCTGCCCACTCAGAGTGGCAGAGGAAGTTGGAGGCTGCTGAAGCCCTGCTGTCTCTGAAAAACTCTTGCCCAGCCCCTTCCGTTTCCATCTCCATGCACCAGCCCTGCAGTCCACCAGGTAGCTTGCTTCTTGAAAAATGAAACGCAGAGTTGGGAGAGTTGGGGTAGCATGGTGGTAAGTATGTAGTACTGGGAAATCAGGATCTGTGGATTGCAGCTCCTTGTGGACAGGAACTCAGCTCCTTAGTCTGCCTCATGAAAAGACAGTGGAGGGCTGGTCAGTCAATCATCAGTGTATCAAACTTTTGTTCAAAAAAATAAGTGTCCCTGCCCTGAGGTTGAGAAACAAGGAAACTGAGGCCCTGAGACTTATAAGGGCTTGCCCTAGAGTATACATCATGGAAGAATCAGAATTCCTGACTGTGAGCCCAGAGCTTCCGACCCAAACCCAGGCTGTCTGCTGTGGTCTGGGGAAGTCACAGACAAGTGACAAGGAACTAGTCTGGAAAGAGGCCCGCCTTCCCCCTCCATGTAGCTTCTAGTCTAGCTGTGGAACCTATATGAGTTCACATGCTGTGTTTTGCAGCTCTCTGTGAAAAACGTGCCCAGAAAGGAAGGGCTGGAGGAGCTCTGAGGAAGAACCAACCCATGAGGAGGCAGAGAGGGAAGGCTGAGCATTTCAGAACCAAATTGGTGGAAGAGGCATGATGTGTGAAAGAAGAAGGAATCCTGGGGGAACTGCTGGAACAGAAGAGCATGAGGCTGGAACAGAAGAGGATGAGACTGGAACAGAAGGGGACTGGGCAAAGGAGGCCCAATCGGGGGAAAATGGCAGGTTAGGGTTAGAGGCTATTCCCAAAATGGTGGGTGGTTAGGAGCCAGAGAATGCTTCTGGTCTAGAGAGAAGCATATTCAGATAGTGTGGACTTTACGAAAAGGATGTAGTGACTGTAATGGAGGGACTGGGGGAGGCAATGGTGTTGACAGAGAAACCAGTGAGTAAGAGGCCTGTGCAATAGTCCAGGTGACAAATGTTACATTGGGTAGGACGAAAAAAAAAAAAAAAGAGAGAGAGAGAGAGACATAGAGAGAGATAAAGCTGGCTGGGAGGGACTTATGAATGTGAAGTGAACTGTCTCAGGCTCCTACCTGCCTGCCTGCAGCTCCTGCTGGAGACAAGAGACTCCAGCTTCCAAATCCCTCTCTCCGCCCTAGACCTGCTACCTCTGTCTCACTGCCTATTGGACATCTGGGATGCAGCTCCCTTTTGACTTAGGAGTCTAGATGAGGAGGCCTTGCTAGATCACTGCCTATTGGCATCCTGTTTCTGAATGTGCAAAACGATTTACATCCAAAATGCTTAAGGTCTTTTTTAATCCCTCAGGTACTTTATAAGCCTTCAGACCCTTTTAAGTTTATGATCATTCATTTTGCCAAGGGATGTTATGATTGCATCTCTATCTTTTACTCTTTTAGATGCTGGGACCTTTTAATGTCTCCTATAAAACAGAGTTGTTTAATATAAGTTGACCAGTCTCTAAACATGACTTGCTATGAGGAACACCAGGAGTTATATTTTTTTGTGACATTGTAGACTTACTTGTGCCTTCATGTATGCATCCTTATGTTACTTGAGTGCGTGTCTAGTTTAATTTGTCAGAACAAATAATAAAACTTGTTGTAAGGCACTGAGTTACTGGTTGTTTGTTACCACAATGTGACTTACACTATTCTAACTCTAATACACACATTCAATTCACGCTTCAGACTGAGACTCACCGTACTCAGTAACTCAGATATCTTAATATGATTAGGTGGGAAAATAGCAAGAGTGAAAATGAGTAGGATATTTTTTTCATGGAGCAATTAAGCACCTACCCTCTCCTTGGCATACTTTGTTTCCAGTTGTTCAGAGACCACAAATTGCTGTGCCTGCAGGATCCAGCAGATCCTGTCACTGAGTAGAGCAGGCCAGATGGGCTCTGGCTAACTGACAGTGCACACTCTAGCCAAGGGGGCAGTGGCCACTTGGCTCTATCCACTTTTTTTTTCGGACCGGTGGTTGCCTGGGATTCTAGATTTCCATGGAAAACCGCTCGATTTAAAATCATTGGCTCAGGTTCCTTCTTTGTGCCCTATGTACATAGGAGTAAACAGACATCCATGCAGGACAACTCTGGCCAATGGAATGCCAGTATGATTCTAGTCCAATGTGAAATGGACAGTGCGGGAAACGGAGGCTGCTCAGGACAAGAATTTCCCCAATAGGGGAAATGGATTGTTCCCTGACTGTACTAGAAGGGTCCATGAAATGTGAGGACACATCATTATCTAAGGTTTATTCTGTGCTCACTGTATGCTAAGCACACATAGCCTCACAGCCACTCTGCAAGCTTAGTGTTCTTATGGCCAACTTGACCCATGAGGGAGTACACTCATAGTGTGAAGATAGTTTGCATAAATGTTCCTGGGTAATTTTTATCAGAAGATTAGGGAAGCCTTCTCATCTTTGCCAGACTAATGTACACACACACACACACACACACACACACACACAGACACACACACACACACACAATCTATACATTTTAGAATGCATTGAATGAAAGGCTTAAGCCTCAAAGGTGGAGGGTAAGAGGGAGGGAATCAAGGGGAAAAAAGAAGTAAAACATAGAAGAAACACAAAATGAAAAATTATCTTTTGAAGATAGTATCTATGGTAGTATCTTTGATTGAGCCAATGTACAGTGTATTCTGGATGGGCAGATTCATTTTATATGCTGCGATGATATACAATGCATGAATGTAAAGTAAATAAATTTAAATATAAAAATTCACAAAACAGAAGAGTTTTTAAAAATAGCCCTTTCGGGGACCAGCAGGTGGCATGGTGGTTAAGGCGTGGGACACTCCCACATGGCTGACCACGGTTTGAGTCCTAGACCTGGTGGCTTGCTTTCTCGCTTTCCCTCTCTCTCTCTCTCTCTCTCTCTCTCTCTCTCTCTCTCTCTCTCTCTCTCTCTCTCTCTCTCTCTCTCTCTCTCTCTGTCTCTTTCTGTCTCTCTCTGTATGTGGGTGTGTGTGTGTGTGTGTGTGTGTGGTCAAATTAAAATAAATGAATGAACAAATGAAATTAAATAAATAATTCTTTTAAAAATAGTCCTTTTGTTTTCTATTCAAGGTAACAATATATACAAATTGAGCAGATCTTTCTTACCTGTGCTTGTTTATTGATTTCCTACTGATGCTCTAAACATACAGTCCCTTTCTGTTCTCCCATGAATACATGCTCCAGGCAGATAGAAAGCTCTTTTGGACTTGCCTGCAGTAGACTCTTGCTTACGCTGTCCTTCTTTCCTTCCTTCCTTCCTTCCTTCCTTCCTTCCTTCCTTCCTTCCTTCCTTCCTTCCTTCCCTATTTTACCCAAGATGATTGATGGTGATAATATCCAATCACATCTGGTCTTTTCATTTTGGAGGCCTTGAGAAGTCAGATTTCTTGTGTTCTCTACCTAATGACAGTGAGAAAAACATGATAAGGACTCAGATTATGAATCAGGACAGAATTCCATCTCTTGCCTTCCTTTGTACCCCTATGTCACCTGAATAAATGATCCAAAATCCCTTCATCTCCAGTGACAGAAGAGTAAGTGTACATATTCCTGGAGAAAGGAAGCAGCAGTACATGGAAGAGAATTAACAACTCGATATTCAATTATGTCCTAGGCTGAGTTGGTCTCACAGCTGAGTTAGATGACTGAGATAGTATATTTGGGTTATGGATACAAAATGAGAAGAGAGTGGGAAAGAGAAAACAGTGATGGGACTTTGGAGGAAGGAGTGAGACCCTTTTCTCTGTGCCCTTTTATATTTCATAGGCCCA
>NW_006209736.1:86325-101105 GCF_000334495.1 Tupaia belangeri chinensis | reverse complement strand
CACTCTTTCATGCTGTTCTTTTCACACCTAACACTGGCCACACACACACACACACACACACACACACACACACACACTGTTCTGTAACTTATTGTTCTCTAACTTTAAAAAAAGAAAATCGGCCAAAGGACATGTGCACTTTTACTGGAGAGACACATACACACACGGAGAGAGGAGAGAAAGAGAGAGAGAGAAAACACACTTTGGTCACACTATAATCTCTTCTCCATTTCTCCCTACTTTTGGGGTTCTGGGTGGCCACACATACACACACACACACTCCTGTAATGTTTTTCAATCCACCTAGTCTGGGACTTGGACCACACAGACAGTCATGCGGCATCCAGCTGCCTTAATCATTACGCCACTTGCTGGCCCGTTCTCTAACTTTTAAAACAGTCTCTGTAAAGGTGTATATTAGGCATCTTAGGGCATGTTTGTACTTGCTAAATAACAAACTTTTTTTTTTCTTTTTGGTGCACTTCTCTTTGTCATGTACTACCCCAATTCACAGACTTAAGTCATTACCATCCAGAGCACTGTGAGCTATGTCTTCTCTCTAGTACATTATGTAACAGAATTGGTTAGATAGGAGCATATCTGCCACCTCAGGGTATCACCAGAATGGAGCAATTTCAAGCAATAGTGTGCAGGTTAAGGTTTCACAACCGGGTCTCAGGGGAAAGAAGGATGGTAGGAAATGTCCTTCATAAGTTGTCACATCTGCCAATTTCAAGATACCAAAGCGATGTCAATGAATGCAGAGTAGAGAAATGATGTATTTCCAACATTCTGATACAATACATATAAATAACCTCAAGAACATAGATAACAGTAATATGCAGAAAATTAATTAGGGCCGGAGGCAGCAGGTGGTGTGGTGGTTAGAGCACTGGACTCCTGCATGGCCTATGGCGATTTGAGTCCCAGACCCCGCAGCTTGAAAATCATGCCAGATGCATGTCCATGCATGCCCAAAATCCTGAGAGGAGAATAGAAGAAAGGCGACTGTGGTGTGGTTATCCCCCCCTGGGGAGTGATTTCCTACCTTCTAACACCGCGCCCACACACACACACACACACACACACACACACACACACACACTGTTCTGTAACTTATTGTTCTCTAACTTTAAAAAAAGAAAATCGGCCAAAGGACATGTGCACTTTTACTGGAGAGACACATACACACACGGAGAGAGGAGAGAAAGAGAGAGAGAGAAAACACACTTTGGTCACACTATAATCTCTTCTCCATTTCTCCCTACTTTTGGGGTTCTGGGTGGCCACACATACACACACACACACTCCTGTAATGTTTTTCAATCCACCTAGTCTGGGACTTGGACCACACAGACAGTCATGCGGCATCCAGCTGCCTTAATCATTACGCCACTTGCTGGCCCGTTCTCTAACTTTTAAAACAGTCTCTGTAAAGGTGTATATTAGGCATCTTAGGGCATGTTTGTACTTGCTAAATAACAAACTTTTTTTTTTCTTTTTGGTGCACTTCTCTTTGTCATGTACTACCCCAATTCACAGACTTAAGTCATTACCATCCAGAGCACTGTGAGCTATGTCTTCTCTCTAGTACATTATGTAACAGAATTGGTTAGATAGGAGCATATCTGCCACCTCAGGGTATCACCAGAATGGAGCAATTTCAAGCAATAGTGTGCAGGTTAAGGTTTCACAACCGGGTCTCAGGGGAAAGAAGGATGGTAGGAAATGTCCTTCATAAGTTGTCACATCTGCCAATTTCAAGATACCAAAGCGATGTCAATGAATGCAGAGTAGAGAAATGATGTATTTCCAACATTCTGATACAATACATATAAATAACCTCAAGAACATAGATAACAGTAATATGCAGAAAATTAATTAGGGCCGGAGGCAGCAGGTGGTGTGGTGGTTAGAGCACTGGACTCCTGCATGGCCTATGGCGATTTGAGTCCCAGACCCCGCAGCTTGAAAATCATGCCAGATGCATGTCCATGCATGCCCAAAATCCTGAGAGGAGAATAGAAGAAAGGCGACTGTGGTGTGGTTATCCCCCCCTGGGGAGTGATTTCCTACCTTTCCTCTCTCTGTCTCTCTCAGGTGAGCACATGAGTTCTATGGCAAAAATCTAAGAAATAAAAAAATCACTGAAAAGAAAAATAATTAGAGAATCGACGAGTTATAGCATATACTATGTACCTTTGCAATGTAATAATTTTGATTCATGTAATTTAGCTTTTAATAACACCTGGGAATTGATTGGGAAAAGTCTTCATAATTTTTATTTTTTGAGAGGTTTTTGCTATAGGGTGCATGCGCTCACCTGAAAGACAGAGAGAGACAGAGAGACCGAAAGCGTGAAATCACCCCCTAGGGGAGATGGCCATGCCACAATCCCTTCTCCTCCATTCTCCTCTCAGGATTTGTGGCACACACGCACACACGCCCAGCGGGAGTTTAGGCCACCAGGCCTGGGAATTGAACCGTGGTCAACTACATGGGAGTCCAGTGATGTAGCCATTAAGCCATCTGCTTGTCCCGAGTCCTTAAAATTTAAGTCAGCTAGTATTTCCCAGTAAACTCCAGCTCCAACACTTCATTTCTTAAAACCTTGCCAAAAAATGGGCCTGGCAGGTGCCGTGGTGGTTAGGGGCGCTAGATTCCCATGTGGCTGACTGTGCTTCGAGTCCCAGACCCGGCAGCTTGCTTTCTTGCTCTCTCTCTCTCTCTCTCTCTCTCTTTCTCTCTCCCCCTTCTTTGGTCAAAATAAGTCAATAAAGTTAAATAAAATAATTATTTTAAAAAAAAAACCTTGCCATAAAAAGTCTCTCGGTTCATGGTATGTCCAACTAGCACTACAAGGCCATAAAGGGCTGCTACTGCTGGTTTCTGACTAAAAACCAGGCTAAAATGTGTGAGAAAATACCTTCTGAAATAAAAATACAGAAAGGAAACCTTTGAACAGATTGGATTGGCAACAGTGTTTATGTGAGAACACGTGTTCTGTAAGTGGGTCAAAGCTGGGTAGAGATGACTGATAGTGACATTCAGAATTTCCTAAAGGCTAAAAAATTAGGACAACTGACATTAAGTGGACTTTGGATGTGTATGTGTCACTGGAGAGACAGTCACTCATTACCTTTCTTCCTCTGGCTTAAAATGGTACCTTTGCCACATAAACTCCTCCAGCAGTTTAAAAATATATCTTCCAGGCCCTCTTGCTTGTCACATTGTGTTCTTTCAGTGACTGGAGTACAGACCACACTACAATGAATATTCTGATGTATTTAAAGTTACATGTATCAAAAATAAATAAAAAGGACCGTCCTACTCGCTCCCCACACCCGGTTATTTCAGTGAATGAATGGTGAGTGTCACAGCCACAATGTAATGCATATAGTGAAGTGTTTCAAAGCACATTAATTGAAGGTCATTGCATAAGGCTCTGTAGAGATAGCTCTCATTTTTCCATCCAGCTAGAGAATACTCCATTGTGTGAATATACCATAGTACATTCAACTTGTCTTTTATTGATGGACAATTTGGTTGTTTCTATTGTTGCTATATCCTAAGTATGGCTACAATGAATAAGCTTGTGACACAATCTTTAACCATTTCTATGGTCATATCTTTGGGATGAATCCCTTGATGCCATACTGCTGTTTAAGAGGTTAAAAACACAAGTTAACTTACCCATTACTTTCAACTCTCCCCTCATAAAATGTGTACCACTTGCCTTTTCCCTCTTGATTTCTGGGAGAGGAATAGTTCTCACTGGTGCCAGTTTTGAATTTTGCTTATCTCATGTGACAAATAGAATATCAGCAAACATGTTCATTTGCATTTTCCTTGATAAAAGCCAATTTCTGTATCTTTCTTATATGAGTATCAACTACTCCTGTTTTCCTTTTTTACTTCCTTTTCTTTTTCTTTCTTTCTTTCCCTTCTTTCTTTCTTTCTTTCTTTCTTTCTTTCTTTCTTTCTTTCTTTCTTTCTTTTTCTTTCTTCTTTCTTTTTCTTTTGCTATAGGGCAAGTAGACTCACTGGACAGAGACAGAAGGAGGGAGAGAGAGAGAGAAAATGAGAGAGAGGGAAAGTGATAAATTGCCACCCCACCCCCCTAAAGGGGGGACGTCCATGCCACAATCCCTTCTATTCCAGTCTCTTTTCAGGATTTTGTGCATGCACACTCATGCACCCAGTGTGATTTTCAAGCCCCCGGGTCCAGGACTCAAACCGTGAAGTTGGTCATGTGGGATCCAACTGCCTTAACTGCCACACCACCTGCTGGCCCACTTTTTTCTTATGTACAATTAGGTTATTCTTTTGGCCCAGTTCCTATAGGGACTCAGTCTTTCTTTCTAAAAAAGGATTGTACATTTTACGAACATATAACCACATTTACCTCTTTCTTTCTGTGTCATGAATTAGTAATAATTTCCCCTGTTTACTATGTATCTTTTTACCTTATGCCATTTTGTTGGATTATTTTATGATGCAAAAGCATTTTATGTGTGGTTAGTCAATTTGATCCATAGTTTCTTTTCTGGATTTTAAGCTCTGGATAACAAAAGTTTTTCATTCTTAAGGTACAGAGGTATATCTCTTGTAGTATTTATAAGCTTTCACTTTTTAAAAAATATCTGAAAAGAAATTTTATTATTATTTTATTACATAATCTATTAGTGAATACACCACATGGGATTTTCTCAAATGCAAATGAGGCACATTTCTGATTCCTTTGAGAACCTCGATGTCATCTGTCTTTTGAAGGGTCCAGTTTCTTACGACGTCTGTGATACTGTCTGTAAGGAAACCAACGGTTCCTGGTAGTAAAGGACATTGTGCTAAGTTGTTCTATCATGGGTCCTTGTTCGAGGTGTTCACTTTTCTCTTCTAACCTGGATTTCAGCCCTTGGTCATGTGTTTCTTCATTATTATGCACAGGATCCGGTCTAGGGGTAGGTTTTCTGTGTTCATATGGAATGTCCACAGACGGGTGGTAGCACACTATTGTCCTGTCAACAGATGTCAAAGCAAGCTCCACTTTGCAATTATAGTCATCTGGAAGAGAAGAATACGGAGATTTATGACAAACACAATATAAAGCTCCATGTTGGGTTGGAAGGAAATGTTTCAAGATGGTTGTCTTTGATATTACACATGTTGTCGCTGCTACTGCCAGGGTGAATCAAGAAGCTTCTTAGGTGGCACAAGAAAAGTTGTCCCAAAGAGAAACTGCTTTTAAAATCTGCTTTTAGACAAACTACTTTTCAACCCTTGACAGATTGTCACTGCAAGCCTGCCATCTTGTCTCAGTCCCTAAGCTTTCACATTTTAAACACCAAGCCACTTGGAACTTATTCTCAGTAGAGGTTCGGTTTTTCCAAAACCACTCCTTAAAAAGTTCCTCATTAGAGTGACTTCAGATGATAGCAATCGAGGAAGCCACAACTCCCTCTTTTCCTCACAAAGACATCGGGTTAACAACAATATGTGGACCAGAATATCTTTGTGAGAATTGTAGTGATCAGTTGAAAAGCTATACCACGCTGTAAAACTACAAAAAGATTCCAGGAAAAGAGGCAGGAAAATTCTTGGCATTTGGCGCCTTCCTTTGTGCCCCTCTTTTTATGCAGCCTGCTATGGATCAAGGGGGAATAAATTGCTAATACTGGGCTCCTCCCCCAAGATGGAAACAAAAGAGTGCAAGAAGTATGTAATGTCCTGGCTTCTCTGGGGGCTACTGGAAAGACAGGTTTCTGTTTGTCTCCAGGATGAAGCAAAGTAAGGCAGAGTTTGGAAGAAGCTGAAAACAGAGGCAAGCTCCAAGTAAGAGCTGTAGTTATGCGCACAGACGCCAGGGGGAGAAACAGAGGAGAAAATGACCATACCTACAACCTCCATCCACTTGCTGAAGGACTTCCCTGTGCACCTCTCCAGTTTTTAGAGATGGGGAGAGTTGTTTGGATTTTCAAATGCCCAAAGCCCAGCAAAAGATTAGAAGGTGGCAAATAAGCTGGGGAACATGGCCCAATCACAGGTAGAAAATAACATTTCAGAAGCTGATCACAAAGAAACACAGACCAGACCAGCTCCACAGCACAGTGGTTAAGCTGTGTGTAGAGAGCCAGTCCCCACAGACCAACCTAGCTTAGCATGCTACCACGGCAACTTAAGAAACACATCAGGCCTGTGTCCTTGTGACAGGATGGAGAAATGGAGGAAAAAGGATTGCAGTGCGACCATGCCTCATTCAAAGAGGGGGTGTCTCTCTGAGTCTGTCTGTCTGCCTTTCTCTTTTTTGTTTTGTTTTGTTTTGTTTTGTTTTGTTTTGTTTTGCTCTGGTGATTGTCAGCACCCTCTGGCAATGAAAGAAAAACAGAAAAAGAGAGAAAGAGAAAGAAACAAAAAGAAAGAAAGAAAGAAAGAAAGAAAGAAAGAAAGAAAGAAAGAAAGAAAGAAGAGAAAGAAAGAGAAATGAAAGAGACGTAAAGAGAGAGAGAAAGAAAAACTCACTTTTAAGAGCTGCCTTGCAAAGAACTTTTTAAAAAGCTGTCATAAAGGTGCTCAATGAGCTAAATGAGACACAGAAGAACAACACAATGAAACCAGTCATATGGCGCATGAACAAGATGAGAAAATTGACAACAAAGGAATAAGAATGACGTAACAGAAAAAGCAGACTCTGGAGTTTAAAACATACCACAGATTAATTTATAAGTTTATAAGAAGAGTTCAACAGCAAAATTGATAAGACAGAAGAAAACAATGAGTAAGCTTGAAGACAGGTCATTTGAATTTGTTCAGTCACAGGAGCAAAAGAAAAAAAGAGTAAAGTGAAGAGAGCCCAAGGGATTTAAAGGGTATTATGAAGCTCTCGGCATACTCATTTTGGTAATCTCAACTAGGAGACGGGAGCAGAGCAAGAAATAAAGAGAGCTCGTTTGAAGAAATAAAGTCTGAAAATTTCCCAAATCAGAGGAAGGAAATGAACCTACACATTTAAGAAGCACAGATAACGCCATCAAGGTTAAATTCAAAGAGAACAACACTGAGGCACAGTATTCTCACACCGTCTAAAGTTAAACACAAACAGTCTCAAAAGCAGTAAAAGAAAAGCATTCTGTCACATCTAGGACTGCTTCCATCAGATGATCAGTGGATTTCTTCAACGGAAACTTGAAACACAATAAGGATGTGGGATGATATCAACTACAGAAAAGAACACCCAAGTGGAGAAATAGAAAAACATGTATATTCTTAGATTTTTTTTTTACTTTTTTATTATAATTTCTGATTTATATTTAATCATTGTACATATTGTGGGGTGCAGTATAGTTTTTCAAAGCATGCATGCAATGGGTGATAACCAAATCAAGGATATGAACATATTTATTATTGTCAACAATAAACATTACATTATTTTAATGCACCTTTGATAACCATTCTACTAGTTTTTGTTTGTTTGTTTGTATGTTTGTTTCTTTTTGGAGGTATATATTGGGTTGGCAACTTTTCCCTCGATTTTTCTTCCTCACATGTTTGAGATATTTTCTTAATGGATTGTCCCACAGTTTACAATTCACATCTTAACTTCAAATAATCTGGGTCAGATTAATATCAACTGCTCTTCTTAGTCAGCAAGGAATCTTGCTGGGGAACCCTTGCACGTGGTGAGCACTGCTTTCTCTCACTGCTTTTAACATTCTCTCACTGTCTTTGACTTTCAACAGTTTGAGGAAGATAACTTTGACGTGAAGTTCTCCTTGAGTTTATATACCCTTTGGGATTTCTTTTTTTTAAAAAAAATTTTAATTTTATTTATTTAATTTTTTAATTTATTTTTTATTTTTAATTTCATTTTCTTTTATACCGTCAATCACACTATTTAGCTTACAAAGTGAATACTTTAACATGTGAACATTTCTCCCTAGTCCAGTTGACTAAACTATAAAGTATCTTTAACAGAAATTGGCATGTTTCTTTGTCCCATTAATGCTTTTCCTCCCCATTTTTTCCTATTTGTTTTCCTCAAACCCTGCTCTTTCACACACACTATATCTGTATTTACATCTGTTTACTGTGTTTCTATACCCTTCAGTCAATTCCTTTCAATCATAGAGTGTGGACACTCGGTATATATTAAGTGGGGACATACGATGTCTCTCCTTCATAGCCTTGCTTGCTTCACTCAGCAGTAAATCTTCCATATTCATCCACGTTCTGTATTACTCAGTCATAAAAAACAACAAAATCCTTTGGGGTTTCTGTGCCTCTTGTTTGTAGATGAGTAATTTTAACCCAATTTGGGGTGCTTGGTCCATTGTGTTAAACAATGTATGCTTTCTGTCTTTTCTCTCCTCGTCTCAAGGACTCTCTCTCACTGTGCATGTTATTATGCCCGATTGTGTCCTACAAGGTCGCTGAGGCGCTGTTCCTTTCGTTTCACTCTTTCTGTTTCTGTTCCTCTGACCAGAGAATTTCAATTGGCTTCTCTTCAGAGTCTGATGATTCTTTCTCTGCCAGCCAGGTCTAGTTTCTCTTGAATATGTCAGGTGACATTTTCATTCTAGTTATTATATCGTTACTCTCCATTTTGTACTTGGTTGTATGTGTGTGTGTGTGCATGTGTGTATACATGCATATACACACACACAATAACACACACGCAAAATCTCTTTCTTTCTTGTATAAAATTTAATATCTTTATGACATAACTGACTGTGTGTTTAGATTATTAGATAAATAGATGTTTGAGTTGTTTATTCCATTGTGTCAGTTTGTGGTGATTTTCTCTACTTGATGAGACATCATTTACATACTTCTCTCTAATTCTTTGACATGATTTTCTTCAGTTGTTTCAATAAAGTTGCCACAGCTGGCTTAAGATCTTTGTCTACTAGTTCCAATGTCTAGGCTTCTCTGTACATGTCTGGTAGTTTTCTATTCCTTTACATGTGTCATAAGCTTTTTGTCGAAATGTGGAACACTTTAGGTAGTGGAAAGGGGCAACTCTGGATTCAAACCACCCTCACCACCATTTAAGCTTATTTTTTCCTTGTTGATTTATGCTATCAATGCTGCTGTCATCTGTGTGTTTAGTGACTTTGCTGAACTACTTCTGC
The DNA here is from genome assembly GCF_000334495.1 of Tupaia belangeri chinensis. Lineage (NCBI taxonomy): Eukaryota > Metazoa > Chordata > Mammalia > Scandentia > Tupaiidae > Tupaia > Tupaia belangeri. The sequence continues at coordinate 91,977 of NW_006209736.1, read as the reverse complement.
AATGTCTGTATCCTCTGTTGTGTTGTGCCAATGAAATTTCTACTTGGTTAGCTTAGGGGAAGCCTAATGATTGGACAGAGATATCTTTTGACGCCTGGAACCAGGAAGTCTCCCAGATGTTTCCCGTGGGGCTGGCACTGGGTGTTGTCGGCCATATTTCCAACACACAGCCAGACGGTAGTCAGATCTTTTTTAGACTTCATCTCTGTTTGAACAGAGCCTCAAAATGAACTGGAGTAGAGAGGTGAAGGAATTTGGGAGCTTTCCTAGGTTGTGCCATAGTCCTGGATGTATTTCTGGCCGTCTAGATTCTGCGGAATATGTCATAGCTTTTGAGAGTCCCTATGGAGATCTCAAAAACTTTGGTTAGCCTATTGATTGCTGCAAGTGTTACTTATTGCCCAAGGAAGCTGCTATGTTAAGCAACTGCCTCCAAATATTTTGACAAATGCACCCAGGAAACAGCTGTTTCAAACTGGGCAAGCTGTGATTCCATGCACATATAAACAGCCATGCAGTTACAGCCTTCCACAGGACAAACGCACAGGTCAAATGACGGTTTGGGAGAATGAGGCCTTTCAGGAGCTCTGACCTTGTTATGCTCCCAGTATTTCCTGCCAGGATGCTGTTTTCCACCATGATTACAGGCTGTTAGTTTTTTAGGTGACCATGAATTTGGATAGAGGGTCATGGGCATGTGAGTAGGTAAAATGCCACATAGCTCACTGCTCCCACCAAGATTTGATCGCAGTTCTTCAATAAACACACCCACAGTTGCCATGAGCTTTGGCTAACTTTCCAGGCCTTTAAAAACATTCATTCTGCCTTTTATGCCAGTTTTCCACTCTCTTATGAACTGACAGAACTTTCAAGGGTCCTTACTTTGCAGTTTAATGTTCATGTTTAATTTTCATTGTAGTTGACTCTCACAGTGTGTGTTGCTGCGTGCAAAGCAAACACGGCGGGAGTTCTGGAAGCCAGGATGTGTAAATACCACTTCTGACAGCCACATTTCACTCACCAGGAGATTATGTTTATCTGAAGCACTTAAAGCCTGATGATCGCCAAGCCGTCATCTGTCCACAAGTATTCATTAACTGAGTAAAATGTGGACAGGAGTAGAGGAGGAAAGATGTGGGCTTTTTTTTTTTTTCCCCTGCCCACCATGTCTGAAATATAACTAGGTTTGCACCTGGGTACTTGACAACAGTCTGGTTGATACCTCTGGTCACAACTAATTTTAGCCATAACCTATTCAGAAAGGTGAGAGCCTCATTGAATAGAAGTACACGTAAGGTATGTATCTACAGAGGAATACTCTACAGCCTGGAAAAGGAAGGAAAATGTGCTATCCGTAACAATAGGTAAGAATCTGAAGGACGATATGCTATGGGAAGCAAGCCTGGCCCCAAAAAGACAAATAATATATCATCTCCCTTATGTGTGGAATATACAAAATTCAAACTCATACCACCACAGAGTAGATCAGTGGTTATGAAAGGTTGAGGTTTTGAAAAATTGGGCTGTGGTTTGTCAAAGGGTACACAATTATAGTTAGACAGGAGGAATAATGTCAAGAGATCATAATGACCATATTTAATAATGATGTGTTGAATACTTGAAATGCCTAAAGTGTAGATTTTTAACTGCTCTACCAGAAAGAAATGATAAATAAAAGTAATCCATGTGTCAATTTGCTTCAGAAGCAATTTCACACATGCATACCTATGGCAAAAGATCACGTTGTACAGCATCGATATATACAAGTTTTCTTTGTCAATTAACAAAATATTAAGAGGTTAGAAAAGGTCTTACAAGACATGAAGAAATGTACTGAGCAAATATGGTTATAAAACACAGTAACATTGCGAGACAAAGCTAAAGCATGGCAGAAAGAAAATGTTGTGCCACTTAAGGCTTCCATTAGATGAAAGGAAAGGTATCAAAGGAAGAACATAAACTGTCACTGCAAATACGCTAGACGAAGAAGAGCAAAATAAACCCCAACCAAAAAAGGGGCAGGGGATAAAAAAGGCAAGTACAGTAATCAATATCATGGAAAAGAGAAAAAAAAGAACACAGAAAATCAGTGAAATAAAGATCGGGTTCTTGGAAGACATTAATAAAACTTATACACACTTCTAATGAGATGCCAAAAATAAACACATGATAATTCATCAAATTTGTCTACTGAACGGTTTTTGTTTGTTTTGCCCAAGATAAACTTTATTCAGTTGATTCAGAAAGCATCGGCAAAATAAAGTTCAGCTGCAATTTCACAGATGCAAGCTTCAAATTATTGGGCTGTCGGGAAAGTCACGATGCATTTTTGCGTAGAAAAACATTTTTTTATAAAGGCACTACTTTTCTGACAACCTAATACAAAGCCGTATGCATCAGAAATACAGGCGACATTTATAACAATAACTTATTACAGGTACAAATTAATGATAAACTACAATTGCACAAATGACTGTAAACGTTTTGCACACTAGTCAGTCCTTTCTTTGAGGCAAAGTGCTCTTTTGCGGACAGATAAATTACAGATACACACTACTATGAACTATTTCCAGACTATCCTACAAAAAAAAAAAAAAAAAAGTCTTGATTTGGTTTTCTCTTGTAAGCCTAAGTTTATCATTTATCATCTTCAAAAAATATTTGTACTTGAACTTTCATAATTGTCTTAATTTTTTCTTTTTTTCTTTGCACCCATTCTCTACCAATCACTTTCCACCCTTACTGCCACTAGCATCCACACCCATCCTCTCTACCATCACATCTTCAGATCGCTCAACCTCTGCCATAAAGTGCACTCAGAACAAATTGAGTGGGAATATAGCTTTCAAAGTCTGGCTCGTGTAGCTCAACATTAAGTCTGTATTCATCCATTTTGAGTCAAGTGATAAGATCTCATTGTTTCTTATAATATCTCATTGTTTCTTATAATATTCCATAGTATGTATGTGCCACAGTTTTGCAACCCAATTATCAGTTTTGGGAGACTTAGGTTGGCTCCATGCTTTAGCAATTGTAAATAATGCTGCAATAAACATGGTTGTGCAGATGTCTTTCTGACTGAGTGGAGTTTGTTTGTTTGTTTGTTTTGTTTTCCCCTGTGGATAGCTACCAAGAAGTGGGATTGCTGGGTTTCCTGGGAGTTCTATTTTTAAGTTTCTGAGAAATCTCCATATTGTTTTCCACAGAGGTTGGACTAATTTACATTCTCACCAACAGGGCAAGAGATTTCCCAGGCTCGCCAACGTATAAAGAATGTCGTTCTTTTTTTTTTTTTTTTTGTCTTTGATCCTACCCATTTTAACTGGTATTTTAAATACAATTTCATTGTAGGTTTAATTTGCATTTTCCCTTATGACAAGAGACTTTGAGCATTTTTTTTCATATGGCTCTTGGCCATTTGCAAGTCTTCCTTGGAGAGATGTCTATTCAATTCATTCACCCATTTTTAAATTGGATTATTTCTTTTCTTATGGGTGGGTAAGATGCTTGAGTTCCCTGTATATTCTAGATATCAATCCCTTACCTGAGAAATAATTTTCAAATATTTTCTCCCACCCCATTCTTTGCTTTGAGGAAGCTTTTTAGCTTGATGCAATCCCAGTTTTCTGTTTTAGGGACCGTTGTCTCTACTTTAGGAGTCTTGTTTAAGAAATATTTGCCTACTCCAATGTCTTCAAAAGTTTTCTCTACATTTTCTACCAGAAGTTTTGTGGTTAGAGGCTTTATATTTAAGCCTTTGGTGTATCTGCAATTCATGCTATTTAATGGTGAGAGATAGGAGTCCAGTTTCATTTTTCTGCACATGGATATCCAGTTCTTCCAACACTATTTGCCAAAGAGAATTTCTTTTCTCTGCTGCATTGCCTTATACTCTTTGCCAGAGATCAGTCGACTTTTTGATTTGGAGTTTATTTCTAGATTCTCTATCCTGTTCCATTGGTCTGTGTATCTATTTTTGTGCCAATACCATGCTGTTTTAATGATCACTGCTTTGTAGTATACTTTGAAGTCACTTAGTGAGACGCCTCCTAGTTTATTATTTTGATAGACAATTGCCTAGGCAATATGAGGACTTTTTTTGATTGCAGATAAATTTTGTATTTTTTTTTCTATTTCTGTGGAGAATGTCTCAGGTAATTGGAGAGGAATTTCATTAAATATGTAAATTAATTTGGAAAGACTACCATTTTGATTATATTGATTCTTCCAGCTCAAGAGCATGGGATGTCTTTCCATTTTTTTATATCATACTCAATTTCTTTTTTCAGTTTTTCATAGCTTTCCTTGTCAAGGTCTGTTACTCCTCTGTCGGATTTATTCCTAGATATCTTATTTGTACTGTAGCTATTATAAGTGGGATTTCTTTCTTCAATTCTTGTCTCAGTGTGTCCATTACTCTTGTATAAAATTGCCATAGATTCCTATAGATTGACTTTGTATCCTGCAACTTTATGGAATTCCTGAATGGTCTTAATAACTACATCCCTGAATGCTTACATATCATCTATAAAGTTAATCACTTATGTTCTCTGTAAGAACCACATAGCGGAAAGAAAAAATAAGAGCAACATTAAACTTTTTATTTACATTACAATTAAATTTGATTTTGACCTACTAGACCGTTTGCAGTCTTTCATCATGGAACCTAGATTCTGTTATATCTTTGGCAATTAGTTCAATTTCTTTGATAAAAGATAAAAATCATTCCAAATGATCTGTGCAATGAGTTCAAATGTTTTATGCTCAAGCATGTCTTTGCAAATTCAAAAGTTCTTGGAGACAAAATGTCTCAAGATCCATGTAATGCTAAAAGTAAGGTACTTGAAATTTTTCAGAATTAAAATCACTCTTTCATTGTTAGAAAGGTCTCGTATTATATGGGTATTTGTGTGGTGAGTTAATTGAAGGTTCTCTCCTATTTGGAAGATATTATATATGGCAGTGAAATCTTCTAGTATACATTCTATAATTGAATTAATTTCTTTTCACCGTGTCTACACCCAAAATGTTGTGTATGTGTGTGAGTGGGTTTGTCAAGTGCAAGATCCAAGCCATTTTCTTTTATATTATTTTTTATTTATTTACATTTTTAAATACATTCAATCACATTAATTAGCTTACAAGGTGATCATTTCAATATGTGAACATTTCTCCCCAGTCCAGTTGATCAAAATATAACAACACTACCTCCCTGTTTCAACAATGCTGTCTCCATATCCCTCCTCCAGATGTTTTTCCCCAGACCCCACTCCTCCACCCACATCGCTTCTGGCATTCACACCCACCTCTTGTGTTTGTACATCCTTGAGCCCATCAGTTTCAGTTATAGAGTGTGGATATTCGGTATATATTAAGTGAGGACATACAGTGTCTCTCCTTCATAGCCTGGCTTGCTTCACTCAGCAGTAAATCTGCCATATTCTTCCACTTTCTGTCAAAAGCCAGGGATTTGTTGTTTTTAATGGCTGAATAGTATTCCGTAGAGTATATGTGCCACAGTTTTTCAATCATTCATCCCTACGGGGGCGTTTGGGTTGGTTTCATGTCTTAGCAATTGTGAAAAGTGCCGCAATAAACATCGATGTACAAGCACTTTTCCAATGAAGAATTCTTCTGTCCTTTGGGTAGATG
>NW_006209736.1:44509-85458 GCF_000334495.1 Tupaia belangeri chinensis | reverse complement strand
ATTGGCATTGCATTAAACAGGTAGATTAATTTGGGTAGAATTGCCATGTTGGTTATATTAATTCTTCCAATCCAGGAACAGGGGATGTCCTTCCACTTCTTTGTGTGATTTTCAATTTCTCTTTTTACCTTCTCATAGTTTTCCTTGTGGAGGTCTTTAACTTCTTCGGTTAGATTTATCCCTAAGTATCCTATGCTTTTGGTGGCTATGGTAAATGAAATAACTTTTTTCAGTTCTATCTCTGTCTGCCTGTTGTTTGTCTATAGAAATGCTATAGACTTCTGGTATTAATTTTGTATCCTGCAACTTTACTCTATTCGTGCATTACTTCCAGAAATTTTTTCATGGAAATCGTTGGGTCTTCTATGTACACAATCATGTCATCTGCGAATAGAGAGAGTTTCACCTCTTCTTTTCCTATTTCGATGCCTTTAATTTTTTCCTCTTTTCTGATTGTATTGGCAAGGACTTCCAGTACTATATTGAAAAGGAGTGGAGAAAGTGGGCATTCTTGTCTTGTACCCGTTTTCAGTGGGAAAACGTTCCGCTTTTCTCCATTCAGGATGATGTTCGTGATGGGTTTTTCATAGATAGCTTTTATTGTGTTGAGAAATGACCCTGGTATGCCAATTTTGCTGAGAGTCTTGATCATAAAAGGATGTTGTATCTTATCAAATGCTTTTTCTGCATCGATCAATATGACCATATGGTTTTTGTCTTTTTTCCTGTTAATATGGTGTATTACATTTATGGTTTTGCGTATGTTCAACCAACCTTGCATTTCAAGCCATTTTTTATCTGGTCAAATTTATAACTTGACATCCTCTTGGTAATTGTCAAAAATTGCTTTTCTGTTATTTCTTAGCAAATCATTCTATTTGGGGGCAACTGATTTTGTCAATATGTTTAGAATGTTGTGTTGTAGAGTGCCACTGAATGAACGACCACCAAAGCCAGATTAAGTTTAAAGGGAGTCTTTATTAGCTGGCCAGCGACTACAGTCTGAGGCTCTGGGGAGTGGAGGCGGGAGGGGAACAGAGAGTCAGAACTGTAGCCACGACTGAAGTTTGAGTAGTCTTTTTATAGAGGGTTCAGTTACCAGGGGTTTCTGTGAAAGCAGTTACAGAAGCTGAATCAAGCAGGTTAATTATTTCTGAGGGGAGTGGGGTTTCCATGCAAGCAGTTGCATTGCTTAACAAAAGGGTTTCGGGCTAGTTAGAAGAGACAGGAGCAGGTACAGGATGTCGTCCTGGATATGGTTTTCTGTATGGCTAGCACAAGCTATTTTCTCACGGGAATAGCAAGCAGGTTTACAGAAGCAGACAGCCATGTTAGGGTAAGGGAACAAAATGGACAAACAGGTGTTCACGTGCAAGATCTAATATGCGGCCTTCCACAGTTGAAGGAAAAATGTTTGTCCATTCTCCATGTTTGCTTACATTTCTCTTAATTCCGTGCACTTTAATCTTTATTTTCTGAGACTTTTTATGTATTTCTTTTTTCTGATATGCAGGCGGAGGCTCAAACTCAACAGGATCTTGATGTCATGCTCCAGTCTCAGACACAGTCATCTATGGATCATGGACACACTCACACATGCCCTGTGTGCTCAGGGAGGTCTCCAGATGAGAAGCCAGACCTTCCCAAGTCGGTCAGTCTCACAGTCTGTTGTATTCCACTGCTCCACCACTGTTGGAGCTCCTCTTCTGTCTCTATTACTTTCGACATCCCAAAGAAATAGTTTTTCCTCTTTCTGCTGCAGCAAATACAACCTGAACAAGGTGGAGGGAGGATGGGCTACGATGTTCTTTCTTTACCACAAAATGCCCACCAATAAAGGTAGAAATGAATGATAGAATTTGGAAACCACTATTGTTCAGCCACCAGAGTCATAATCAAATCCTGTGGAATTCTGATTGAATGCCAAAGTTGAGGAGTGAAATTTTGTAAGAGAACATGATACCAGTATGCCATCAAAAGAACATGCCACACACTGCTTATTAATCACCAAGGGACAAAAGGAACTTCACAAAGGAACAATCCACATGAAAAATGCCTTAAATAAGCAGTCAAGTGAGTACTACCAATATCGTCCTTGATAAGGAGATAAACTGGTCTTGGGAGTCCCCAGAGGTGTTATAATATAAAATACTCACCACCTACTATGTATACTTACCCTAAACGTTAAACATGAATATATTTAAGAGGCAAATGTCAGGCAAATCCATATGTGGGGCACATTCCAAGACAACAGGCCTAGGCGCCAGAAAAAATATCATTGACTAGGAAGAATTTAAACATTGATAAAGGGACTATTAAAGATTGGAGGACACTAAAAACAGGTAACAATAGAAGGCAAAGTCTTTCCTTTTTTCCTTTCTTTCTTTGTTTCTTTCTCTTTCTTTCTTCTCTTTCTTTCTTCACTTTCTTACTTTCTCTTTCTTTCATTTCTCTTTCTTTCTTTCTTTCTTTCTGCTTTCTTTCTTTTTAATTGTCAGAAGGCACATGCACTCACTGGAGAGGGAAAAAAAGAGAGAAAACCCTACCATGCCCGTATCCATTTTCCTTGCTTTCTCCATCCTATCAGGATTTGGGATATGCACATACATGTGCCCAGTGCATATTTTAAGCTGACGGGATTTGTAAGTAGGCCTTGTGGCTTTCCATGCACAGCACTTAATGTTGTGCCATGGGGGCAGGCTCACAATGTGCTTCTTATTTGGCTTGCTGATCTTCTCAAAACTCTTTTTTTTTTTCCTTTTTGTTTGTTAGGGTTTTTTTGAGAGAGAGAAAGAGATGTTTTTGCTACAGGGTTGTGTGCTCACTAGAGAGACAGAGAGAAAGCAAGAAAGCTCCCGCCCACTTCCCCCAGGGGATGATGGCCACGCCACAATCCCTTCTCCTCCATTATCCTCTCAGGATTTTGTGCACACATGCACACGTGTCTGGTATGAGTTTTAAGCTGCAGGGTCTGGGACTCAAACCGTGTTCCACTATGTGGGAGTCCAGCGATGTAACCATTATGCTGTCTGCTGGTCCCCCTAAAATCTTTAAAAAGGATATTACTGATGATATGGAAGGACCCTGAATTCATGAATAACTCAGGGCTGATAGCTGCCTGAAGTATCTGTCCTCTGGCAAACTTACTGCCCCTCCCAAGAGCTACAGGGGAAACTGAAAACCTTGAATGGATTAGTACACTGAATAGATTAGATTTCCTGCTCCTCTGACTCCTCCCTTTGATGCTACAGAGGGCCTGTTCTGAGCCCATTCCCCACCCAGAGACCTTCCATTCTCCACCCAGAGACTTCCCCTTCCCCAATTCCCCCCTAAAAGACGGAGTCCAGCTCCCGCTTGTGGCCGGAGAATTCAGAGTGCTAACTCCTCTGTGCCCACCAACATATTAAACAGTTCTCCCAAACTCTCCAAGTGCTGCTTTCCTTTTCTCGGCATCTGGTTTTCGGCAACACTTGGGGACATGTAAACATATACTGCGTGTGGACTTAGATCATAATACCCTACGACCATACCACTGTTAAGTTTCTTCAGTGTGATCATGGCACTGTGGTTCAATAGGAGTTGTGGACTACTACTTAGAAGACACATGCAGAAGTAGTTAGGCAAAGTACTTGAAACTGTTAAATGGTTAAGAAAACGGAAAGAGAGAAAATTGAAAATCAAGGTGCAAAGCAATGGGATAATGTGAAGCTAAGAGCTCTATGAACTTTCACTGTACTACCCTTCAATTTAGTATGTCTTCAAAATCAAATTTGAGGAAAACGTATGTTATCTCATCAGGCTAACATCGGACCTCTCATTAGGAACAATGCAAGCAAGGAAAGAAGGAGAAAATATATTCAAAGAGTTAAATGAAAAACAATTTCAACCAAGAATACTATACCTGGCAAGATTATCCTTCATATGGGAAGAAAAGGTAAAAGCATTCTCAGATAAACAAAGCCTGAAAGAATTTACTAACACCAGATCAGCTCTTCAAGAAGTTCTGAAGGGAGTGCTATACCAGGAAAACTAAAGACAGACAGACAGAAATAAGAAAACAAAACACAACCAAGAAAATGGCCAACTTAATGGTAGGTACGAGTCCAGAAATATCAATAATAATGTTGAAGGTTAACTTCCAGGATCTAAACAGAATGATCAGAACACAGTAACACTGAAAATTCAACAGAAGAGAGATTAATTGCATGAGACTGAACTGGTGAAATAGAATTTGTATCACTTTTGACTAAAACATTACTGATTTTCTTCTATGCTTTGTCTTCCAGATGTAAGGATTTTTGGTTAGCTTTAAGTTGTTGATAGGTTCAGCAATTTGTTAAAAAAAAAAAATATTGAAACTGAAACATAAACTTTTCTCTCTTCTTGACCCCTCCGGAATTGGAAAATATTTGTGAGCATTCTTACTTAGTGACAATTTTTGTGGTTTTTTTGTTTTGTTTTGTTTGTTTTTTTTTGTTTTGTTTTGTTTTTTTTTTTTTCCTGCGTAAGATCACTACGGTCTTTTGCCTTGCATCAGAAATGGAAAATACTGATTATTGTCAGGGCTTTGACTGGAATGTCATAGCTGAAGTTATGACCAGAGAGCTAAGGAACTGAGGTAGATCTCAAGAAAGCCATAAAGGGTTCTGCCAAGCAATTGAGTAAAGAATGTCACTTCCTGACAGGCCCCAAAGACTCTCAAGTACAGGTACTTAAAGGCACAGTCAGATGGTGAACTCTTGACTTGGTACAGTAGTCTCAGGGGGCATTTCAAAGAGTTTAATCTGAAGTTCCTTATAAAAGGTTCCAGCAGAGCCAACTAAGTCAAAGAGTATTCTTATGGGGCTTTGTGCAAAAAAACAGACCAAATTGAGATTAAACTGATTTTTTTTTTTTTTTGCAAATAAGTTAGTTTATGCTTCTCTATAATAAAAGTGGGTATGGAGAGAGAAAAATATATTTCAGAAGAAAATTACAGTGCACTTGTTACTAGATTTTAGCTTTGTCCATATCTGTTTTTTCAGTTTTCAGTATCTACCTACTGTTTGAACAGAACCTAAACTTTTTCCAGACTTTAAGTCATTTGGGGGGGGAGGAGGGGGGACCACATTTATTAGTTAAGGCAACCATAGGCTGGACACAACACACATGCTAAAAAGTGGACCCTCTCTTAAAACGTCAAAGGTAACTATGTAAATGTTTTCCGCAGCCTCCCCATCAGTTGTTTACAGATTAAAAGGCCCACATAGACATTAAACAGTAAAATATGTAATAAATAAATCCTCCAACCTACCCCAAAAGCTTTTCCAAAGTTAAAAAGCTTGGGGACCAGCAGTTGGCATAATGGCTATATCGCTGGACTCCCATGTAGTCGGCCGCGGTTTGAGTCCCGAACCCGGTGGCTTAAACTCAGGGCAGATGCGTGTGCATGTACGTCCAAGATCCCGAGAGGAGAATGGAGGAGAAGGGACTGTGGCGTGGCCATCCACCCTGGGGGGTGATTTCTCACTTTCTGTCTCTCTGTCTCTCTCTGTCTTTCTGGCGAGTGCATGCACCCTATTGCAAAAACCTCTCAAAAAAAAAAAAAAGTAAAAAGACAAAGTTAAAAATCATGAATTTGACTAACTATGCCATTGAAGACTATTCAGGTCTTAGAAGCTGAATCAGTTATTAGCCCTAAAATTACAGCTCTCCTTACCAGCTGCCACCCTCAGCACACTCTAGTAAGGCATTACCAATTAAAGCCTCAGTTTAATAATCAGAGTTTACATTGAAGTAGGCACGACCCCATCTTGGAGAAGCACATCCAAGAGAAGTGGGGAATGAAGCAGGAGCAACTCCATCTTGGAGGAGCGCCTCCATTATAAACTGTTAAATTCCTATAACTAAAAACTTGCATTCCCTTTCTCTGCCTAAGAGTAAATAGAGTGGTTAACGTTCCTATTGTCCTTAAAACCCCACTCCTCCTGATTGCCTTAAGATAAGGTCCAGTCACTGGACCTTGCCCAGCCCCATAGAGATTCCATTGTGTTTGGGTAGAGATGGAACCTACCCTCAGGGATGATTAACCTGCTTACCTACTGTGGTCTGCCTCTGAGATGTGCTTTTGCGTGCTTTTACATTGTAAAACCCTACCCTCTAGCCTTTGAAGACCGCTGCTCTTTGTCCTGGTGAATCCTCAAGTCATCTTGGACATGATTGTGCATTTTTGGCCTGTGTAAACTCCTTTCGCTTTTCACTCAGGCTGCAGGGTTTTGAGAGACATGAGTACCCGCTGTATGCTGCTGGCTTGATCAATAAATTCCAAAAAAAATTGGTTCTGTCTGGATGTCTTCTTATTTCTCACTGAGTAGACTATAACATAAAGTCTCTTGAAGTCCTGGTAAAAACACTGGGAAGACATTTAGACCTACTTTTAACCATTATTGAAATAGATGATTAGACTGTTAGGTGGTGAGCCCAAGTTAAATCTAAAACTATCCCCTGGATCTTTCTAGCAATAAACCCATTTTGAATCTAACACAAAGACTTGCATTCACTGTGTTTTTGGTTATGTTGCCTCCTGATTAACTATTACTCTTGATGAGGTATTTTTTTCCCCTTGTGTTAAAGTATAAATAGACCTTACAGCTTGAAGACCTCTAGAATTCCCTAAATTATTAGAAAGACACTCATGACCTCCAGTGTGACTAGTTAAGAGTCCCAGGAAGTTTGTGAAGACTAGAATCTACGAGTAACCTGCACTAGGACATTGTGCAAATTCAAAGACTCAATCAAGTTCTTGGCCAGTCTTCTAAAAGGGAGTATGTCAATAGTCTTTCAGCTCTGTTCAACATTTCAGTAATTCACAATATAGCCAAGAGTATGAATGCAATCTTTTGAAAAATAAAAAAAAATTAAAGCTTATCAAATGATATGTTTTGCAAAATAATACTCGTTTGTGTTGTTCTGACATTGCAGTTGAATATTTTAATATTTCCTGTTTAACCATGCTAATGAATAAGGAAAATAGACTATTAAGAGTCCCCTGATGCTGGAAACTACTGACATAAAGCTTTTATGCAACTTTGCCTAGAATTATAAATTTTCCTAAATCAATCCCATTTTAATTCTTGGTGCAAATTCAAAGACTCAATCAAGTTCTTGGCCAGTCTTCTAAAAGGGAGTATGTCAATAGTCTTTCAGCTCTGTTCAACATTTCAGTAATTCACAATATAGCCAAGAGTATGAATGCAATCTTTTGAAAAATAAAAAAAAATTAAAGCTTATCAAATGATATGTTTTGCAAAATAATACTCGTTTGTGTTGTTCTGACATTGCAGTTGAATATTTTAATATTTCCTGTTTAACCATGCTAATGAATAAGGAAAATAGACTATTAAGAGTCCCCTGATGCTGGAAACTACTGACATAAAGCTTTTATGCAACTTTGCCTAGAATTATAAATTTTCCTAAATCAATCCCATTTTAATTCTTGTAATATGGATAGATCATTTTAATAAGGGTCTCCTGATGCCCACCCCCACACATACACTCAAGCCCTCTCTGAAATTAAACAATGGGAAGAAGCATTTTAGTTCTTATAGTTTAAAAAAAATGAAAAAAATATAGATGCAAAGTCATATATAACATTATATATGTAAGATAAAGTACAATTTGGTCTTCAAATTTTTTTTATTGGAAGGCCATGCATTGTCTTCATTTATATCGTATTTCAAATCACTGTACATTTACTTTTGTGAAAACACTGCCTGCATTTTCTAATTTAAAAAAAATCTAAAAAATGTTTCAGGAATGAAGAGAAATATCCAACTTAAATAGCGAAAAAGTGTACCATAATTACTGCTGCAGTGCAGTCATTTCTGCATTTCTCATGTTTCTTTTTTAAATCATTTTATTTATTCATTCATTTATTTTAATTTGAACAGAGAGGGACAGAGAGAGAGAGAGAGAGAGAGAGAGAGAAAGTGAGAAAGCACGCCACCAGGTCCGGTATTCAAACCATGGTCGGCCATGTGGGAGTGTCCAGCACCTTAACCACCACGCCACCTGCTGGTCCCATTTCTCGTGTTCCTTAACTGGCTGGACAGAGGTGTATATCATGCTGGGTAAAGTATCTTTACAATCTAAATGTGATGTATAGCAATTGAATGTATACATGATAATAATACATTTTAAAAAACAGCGATAATGATTTTAAAAAACTACCTTGTCTGATAACACACAATATAAATAGCAATTGTGAAAAATAGACAGTTACATATACTTCTAAAGTCTTATTGAGAATATCCTGTTGGCATTGGATAACCGATCATAGGTGCAGCTGCGATAGCAGAATATGCATATTGGTTGGTTCATACCTTTGTGCATATTCGGAGCATTACTTCCATACTACAGAGTGCTATCAGAACCATTCTGGTAAGTCCTTGTTGGATTACCAGTCCTAAAACTGGTCTGTATACCAGCAGACATAAAATTACTTCCAAAGCTCCCATTGGTGTAATTTGCAGCACTATAAACACCATTCTGAGTTTTCGCCCCCAAATCTCTCTTAAGTAGACTAGAGTAACCTGTGTCATAATTTCCCCTGTCTCTAAAGGTATAAAACCCACCTCTTTTGCCTGCAGAGCATCTGTCCTGATGATCATCCATCATGCCTTCTCTACTCCTGGAATGACCTGAACCTCTGTCTTCAACCAACTGAAGCAACTTGGGATTAATTGCTTGATTAGCTTCCCGAAGCACAGAGATAAGGTCGCTCACTTGCTTTATGTTATTAGGTGTAAAGAAAGTGTATGCTGTGCCTGTTTTGGTACTGCGAGCAGTTCTTCCAATTCGATGAATATAATCCTCTGAGGAGTTAGGGTAGTCATAATTAATGACAAATTTCACATCTTTCTTAGCTAGTCCTCTGGAGGCAACATCTGTAGCAATCGGCGTAGAAGCTTTTCCATGTTTGAATTTATTTAGAACCCAGTCACGTTCCTGTTGATTCTTGTCCCCATGGATACCCATGGCGGGCCACCCATCTCTCCTCATTTTTCTGCTAAGTTCATCACATCTTCTTTTGGTTCCAACAAAAATAATGGTTTTATTCTCCTTCTCACTCATGATCTCTTCCATTAGACGAGTAAGGTTTTCACCGTTCCCTACGACATGGCACACCTCTACAATCTGAAGAATGTTGTGGTTTGTGCTTAGTTCCAGTGCACCAATATTTATATGAATATAATCTTTCAGGAAATCTTCGGCAAGCTGTCGTACTTCTTTCAGCCAAGTTGCCCTCCACATTAGGGTTTGCCTATCAGGTCTTATCTGATCCACAATCTTCCTTATTTGTGGTTCAAAGCCCGTATCAAGCATTCTGTCTGCTTCTTCGAGTACAAGTAGTTCTTCTCAGATTGGTTTTCCCACATTCTAAAAGAGTCAATCAGTCTTCCAGGTGTTGCAATGCAGACTTCCACACCTCTCTCCAAATCACATATTTGTGGTCCCTTCGGAGCACCACCATAGATGGTAGACCAAGCAACATGCTCTGCAGTATTCAGCAGCTACTTGCTGCACCTGCGGGGCCAGTTCCCAGGTTGGTGCCAGCACAGAGCAAATAGGCCCATCACTTCTCTCTAGGAATGGTTGATGACTGATGTGGACAATGACTGGCAGCACATAAGACAATGGTTTCCCAGATCCAGTCTGTGCTACTCCAACCATATCGAATTCACTTGGAGCAAGGGGCCATCTCTGAGCTTGAAGAGCAATGGGTTCAGTGACGTTCTGTCTCGCAATCACACCCATGGCATTTGTAGGGAAGTTTGCTTCCTAACAATTCAGGACTGGTTTAGGGCAGTTGTGACCTCTAACTGTAATTTCCTTGCCGTTTCTGTATGTTTCAACCTCTTGTGCTGTGCGCCTGGCCAAGTCAGTGTGTTCTTCATAAAAATTCTTCTCAAATTAGGGCAGCTCATCAAGATTCCACTTCTTTTTAACTAGTTTGTCCCAGGGTTTCCAAACTTCTTCCTAGATAGAGGGCCTGCCCTACTTCCTCCAAATCAAGGTGCACCAAGCCCTCGATTCCAGGCCGTGGTCTCGGTCGCTCGAATAACCAACATGGCATCAATGGTTGCGGTTGGCAGGGGACAAAGCAGAGAGAATCGAGAGCAAGCGATGGGTCGCTGGAAGGGGCCTCAACTAAAGCGAGGCCTTGTGGGGGCAGCAGTAGTGGAAGGACAGCGATGACAAGTGCCGGAGCTACACAACCAGAGACCGGTGGAAATGAATGAGGTCGCCTTTAAGTCTTAAGAAAATTTTTCTTGGTGGCCCAGGATGATCGCCATGTGATGGTGAAACACTCAACAATCTATCCGTCTCCGGAAGAGCTTGAAGCTGTTCAGAATATGGTGTCTACTGTTGAATGTGCTTTTAAACATGTCTCAGATTGGCTGGATGAAACAAATAAATGCACAAAAACAGAGGGTGAATCAGAAGTGAAGAAAGATGAGGCCGTTGGAAACTGTTCCAAGGATCAAGGTGGTCGGACATTGTGTGGTGTAATGAGGATTGGCCTGGTTGCAAAAGGCTTGCTGATTAAAGATGACATGGACTTGGAGCTGGTTTTCATGTGCAAAGACAAGCCCACAGAAACTCTGTTAAATACAATCAAAGATAATCTTCCTATTCAGATTCAGAAACTGACAGAGGAGAAATATCAAGTGGAACAATGCGTAAACGAGGTATCTATCATAATTTGGAATACAAAACAGCCTACTCTAACTTTGTAGGTGATACTTACTTCTCCTCTAATTAGGGACGAATTGGAGAAGAAAGATGGAGAAAATGTTGCGGTGAAAGATCCTCCAGACTTATTGGACAGGCAGAAATGCCTGAACGCCTGCCTTGGCGTCTCTTCGATATGCCAAATGGTTTCAGGCAAGGGCAAATGGATTAAAATCATGTGTAATTGTCCCCCGCATTCTGCGTGATTTGTGCAACAGAGTCCCCACATGGGCACCATGAAAAGGATTGGCCACTAGAGCTTATATGTGAAAAGTCTATAGGTACTTGTAATAGACCTTTGGGCGCTGGGGAGGCCTTGAGATGAGTAATGGAGTGTTTGGCATCTGGAATACTACTTCCTGGGGGTCCTGGTCTTCATGATCCTTGTGAGCGAGACCCAACAGATGCTCCGAGCTATATGACCGTCCAGCAAAAAGAAGATATTACCCACAGTGCACAGCATGCACTCAGACTATCAGCCTTTGGTCAGATTTATAAAGTGCTTGAGACGGACCCCCTTCCATCTAGTAAACCTTTTCAGAAGTATTCCTGGTCAATTACTGATAAAGAAGGTGTTGGGTCTTCAGCTCTCAAGAGGCCATTTGAAGATGGGTTAGGGGATGATAAAGATCCCAATAAGAAGATGAAACGAAACTTAAGAAAAATTCTGGATAGTAAAGCAATAGACCTCATGAATGCACTAATGAGGCTAAACCAGATTAGGCCTGGGCTGCAGTATAAGCTCTTGTCTCAGTCTGGCCCTGTCCATGCCCCAGTCTTCACAATGTCTGTCGACGTGGATGGCACAACATATGAAGCCTCAGGACCATCCAAGAAAACAGCAAAGCTGCACGTAGCAGTGAAGGTATTACAGGCAATGGGGTACCCAACAGGCTTTGATGCAGATATTGAATGTATGAGTTCAGATGAAAAATCAGATAATGAAAGCAAAAATGAAACAGTGTCTTCAAACTCAAGCAATAATACTGGAAATTCTACAACTGAAACCTCCAGTACCTTAGAGGTAAGAACTCAGGGCCCTATGCTCACAGCAAGTGGCAAAAATCCTGTAATGGAGCTCAATGAAAAAAGAAGAGGTCTCAAGTACGAACTCATCTCAGAGACTGGTGGGAGCCATGACAAGCACCTTGTGATGGAGGTAGAAGTAGACGGACAGAAATTCAGGGGCGCAGGTCCAAATAAGAAAGTGGCAAAGGCAAGTGCAGCGTTAGCTGGCCTGGAGAAGCTGTTTTCTGGACCCAACGCAGCAAATAATAAGAAAAAGAAAATTATCCCTCAGGCTAAGGGTGTTGTGAATACGGCTGTGTCCGCAGCAGTCCAAGCTGTTCCGGGCAGAGGAAGAGGAACTCTAACCAGGGGAGCTTTTGTTGGGGCTACAGCTGCTCCTGGCTACATAGCTCCAGGCTATGGAACACCATATGGTTACAGCACAGCTGCCCCTGCCTATGGTTTACCCAAGAGAATGGTTCTGTTACCCGTTATGAAATTCCCAACATATCCTGTTCCCCACTACTCCTTCTTTTAGCAAATGACAGAAGCTAATTCCTATTGAACAACAATACCGTACAATACAGAATGTTAGAGGAAAAGCCTTTTTATTCTGCTTTCTTTGAACACATACTTGATCAAAATTATTTGTAAAAAACATCTTTCCTACTTTTTGATTTTAACAAATGCAAATTTAGTTCTCTAAAACTTGAAAACAAACAAAAAGAAACCAGTTGTGTGAAACGGTACCTCATTCCTGGAAAATAACATACCAGCTCTCTGTTCTAGGGAAATAAAAGTCTAGCAGTTCACAGTTTTAAGTGTTAAGACAAGTACCAGATTATGTAAAATTAAATTGTGAAGGATGTATAGAGTCTCCAACACTGATCACAATAAACTGCTTTGTTGTAAAAAACAAAACAAAACAAAATTCTTAATTATTTTTAGTTTTGAGTTTTAAATAATTTTAAAAATTACTATTATTATTTATACATTCAATCGCTATATATCATTTAGATTTTAAAGAGACTTTACCCACCATGATATTAAAGCTAAAACTGCTTTCCTTGAAATTAAAACATAAATACATAAAAAACAAGCAAACAAAAAATCATTTTAAAACATATCTACTTAATGACAGCAGGAAGCTATACAGCCCCAGCTAGGTGCTACTTTATACTATGTTCACTCTACTCACTGAGTTTTATGCCTAAAGTCAGACATGTGTTCATAGATATATTTCTATCAACTATACTTACTATTGAAAGTGTTTAGTTTAATAATATCTTTTGCGAATCAATAAAAGTGAAAAAAAATGTAGAAAGCAATGGTAGAATACCAGAGACAGTGTAGGAGGAGGATAAGAACTGGCAGAAGGTGAGATGGAGGGCATGGGGGTGGGGGAGAAGGAAAATATATGAGAAACAAGAAATGGAAAATTATTTGTTGAAGATAACACGTGTGGTAATATCTTTGATTGAGCCAAGATACAGTGTATTATGGATGGGAAAACTCATTTTGTATGTTGCAATGATACACAGTGAATGAATGTAAAATAAATACATTTGAAAGAAAAAACTTGAGGAAAATGAATTTCTAATATTTTCAGACTTACACACTGAAATATAGACGAATCGAATCAGATGATTTCTGATATTTCTGATGTTTGCTTGAAAATTATCTGGAGTAGCTGAGGAAAGAGGGTATGTATGAAATGAGACTGGCCATGAGTTGTTAATATTTGCAATTGGGAGATGGATAATTGAAGGTTCCTTATACTGCCCTGTCTTGTGCAGTGTGGTCAAAGTTCGGTACTCTGCCAATAGCCTCAGTACACTAGGAAAGGTTTTAGAAAAGCAAACTCTGGGTCTCCCAACCCACATCTTGTCATATGACACTACAGATACGTAGCTCAGCAATCTGTGTGGTGACAAGCCCTCTACGTAATCCCGTTGCAAGCTAAAGCTGTAGAACCACTGTTCTAAGGTAACAAACCTTGTAAATTCTTTGCAAGTGTTGTATATAAACTCAATTTGTTGATGACTGAAATTGTTCATACTGCAGCATTTCGAACGAAGGAGCACATGTCCCCAATTATTTCAGTGGACAATTATTATTATTATTATTTTTAGAGAGGTTTTTGCCAGTTGGTGCGTCCGCTCGCTGGAGCAACAGAGAGAGACAGGGAGACAGAAAGTGAGAAATCACCCCCAGGGTGGATGATCTCTCAATTCCTTCACCTCCAGTCTCTTCTTGGGATTTTGGGCACGCACGCACGTGTGCCCGGCACGAACTTTAAGCCACCGGGCCTGGGACTCGAACCACGGACTACTACATGGGAGTCCAGCAACATAACCACTATGCCATCTGCTGGTCCTGAAATATTTTTATTTTTAAAGGAAGTTAAAGAACGCCCAGGTAGTGCATTTTAATATCGAAACGTTGGCAGCATTCGATTTAAATCAGATACAATGCATAGAAGCTTGATTTTGCTATTTCTTAGACTTTGTACTAGATATCTCACCCAGCACATGAAGCAATCGATGAGTTTAATAATCTTTCTATTGGTTACAGAATCTCAGAAAACTCCACAGTGCCCACGGACAAACTTTTAGGTATAATAGTCTCTGGCGTAGTAGCCGACTTTCAGATCAATATGCTTTTAAAAAGCCGGGGACCGGCAGTTAGCGTAATGGCTATGTTGCTGGACTCCCATGTAGTCGACCGCGGTCTGAGTCCCAGACCCGGTGGCTTAAACGCACGCCGGTCGTGTGTGCGTGTGTGCCCAAGATCCCGAGAGGAGAATGAAGGAGAAGGGATTGCGGCATGGCCATCGCCCTGGGGGGTGATTTCTCACTCCCTCTATCTTCCTGGCGAGCACCCACGCCCTATTGTGAAAACCTCTTCCCCCCCCCCAAAAAAAAGACCAAAAAAAAAAGGCCTAATGCCAAGGCTTCCCATGTTCTCTCCTTTTTTTCAACATAGTATTGGAAGCCCTAGCCAATGCAATCAGACAACAGAGCAAAATGAAAGAAGTTCAATTAAGAAAAGAAGTGAATGTAGATGATATGATTATATACATAGAAAAATCACAAAGAAACCACAAAGAAGCTCCTGGAAGTGACAAATGAATACAGTAAAGTGGCAGGATACAAAAGCAACATACACTTGCTTGGTGTATAAAAGTGGATAGCAATTTTTTTTTTTTTGATTTAGTTGATTTTATTTACGGCTTTTTATTTTTATTTTTTGTATATTTCAGAGCATCACACAATTACATTTTCTCATTTTCTTACTTGCAAACAAACACCTTAAATGGTAATTTTTAAAAATTACTAAATTAGTTACATCCAAAATGCAACAATTACACATATAACAATCAAATCACAACGTGTAATTTACTAGGACGTATCCTAAGAATTTAGGAGCAGCCAGTCAGGACAAATCTGACCAATTTTAGCAATCAGCTATAATACATATCAAAACCAATCCTATCTAAACTCCCAAACCAGAAGCTTGAAAGTGTTTCTTAAATTGCATTGGATAAGTGTGATGACTCAAACCTATCCATCTCCACAGCTTTAATACCAAATACTGAGATATTCCCCCAATTTGTAACTTAATAGCAAGTCTCTCAGTTTATCAAACAACTAAGTATCAAACTTTTACCCCATTAAGCCCAGAGAAGGCTAAGTGTTCATTAATTTAAAACCAAAGTCATTAAATATCCACATTATTCCCCCACATCAACAGCCCTTACTACAATCTCAAATATCCAACCTGTGTCACATAGTGACAGGCTATGTTATACTTGTATTTTTGTGTGTATTTGTGTGTGTGCACACACGTGCGTGCATGCACACACCTGTGTATACACACGTACAGTATTAGGTACAAATGGCAATTAAGAGTCCCTGCCAAAAATTCAATTTCAGTTGAGGCTATGGCTCCTATGCCTTGGGATGGTCTTAGACTTTGAAACTGAAAAACAATGCTAAACTCTCTCACTTCCTTAAAACAAAGCTTGATTCCATGTTCAGGTTAAGCCTCTTAGTGTAAAAATGGCTATAAGGAATGTATAAGAAAGCCAGCCAACTGAGTTCAACCTCTGTCCAATGTGGCCAAGCTATTCTGTAGATGTTACTCCTAACTGGACTAGAAAACCTGTGGTTCCTTCCCATGGTTCTCACCTGCCTTGCTGTCCATGTTCATGTTTTAAATTCTATCAACAGAGCCCACACTTCAGGGGTCAGCTGTCTGGCAGCCTTGGCTGCCTCTGTGATAGCCTTGCGATACAGGCCCCTTCTCTTCTTATTAAAGCGGGACTGGAAGTTTTCTAGAAAGGGGGAGAGTTGCGAAACAGCAAGGAAAGATGCCATTGGAGACCCCAACCATGAAATACAGGCTTCCTGTCTGTCAGACTAAAAGGCCATCATCTTTCCGGTTCACGGTTATAGTACAAATAGGGGCTGGCCACCAAGGGGAGCCATTTACCTTGGCCCAAACAATGTCCCCTGTCCATATGGTCCTGCCATCTGGCGTGATGTATTTAGACACATTTTTGGAAAAGACTTTCATTTTCAAGGAATTACTGAGCTTTTTCTCTTCCTTTGAAGACTTGGAGGAAGTGGAGGAGGTGGAAGGTGCATGCATACTACCTGGAGAAAAATCAAAGCTTTCAGAAGAGCTACACTTTCAGAGTTGGAAGATTTCAAATCATCTGTGCTATCAATGCTACACACTGAAGCACTGGAAGAGTCAGATTTCTTTTGATTTAGGGTCATGTAAACAGAGATACTGCTTTTGCTGCCCTTTTTGCCCAATGTCTGTGCTTCATCCTGCTCACCGGTCATACGCACTTCGTTTGTGTCGTGAACCTTACTGCTGGCCTCTTCAGGGCCTTTTGAGGGACTCTGATTTTCTGAAGGGGCCTCACCTGCTGAGCGGGTAGAGGTGCAGCGAGACTGGGGCTTGGGTGCCATCTTGCCACTCCGCATTTTCTCAAGTCCTGTCTTCAGAGAAGAGTCATTTTCTTCAGTCCTGTACCTCTGGGGTTTTAAACGAACCCGGGGCGGGTTAGGAGTCTGGTATCGACGTGTGAAATGGACTTTTGAATGTGCATTTTTGGAAGGAGAGGTTCCACTTTGCTTCTTTTGTGCCGTGTCTGTGGCGATTTTCAACACTTCCAGAGCATTTGAGTGATCCATGTTCTTACTCTGGAGTACTTTTTTTAGTACTCAGCTGAGCTTTTGACATATTTGCCTGAGCAGAGACTTGTACTACTCGGCCCCTGCTGTGAGCAATACTGGCAACCTTCACCACGGCATTTCTTTTCTGGCTTTCATTTTGTTTTTTCCCATCCACTGTATGGTCAGTTTTCAGCTTTTCCTTCTCAGTAGTTGCACTTTCATTTGGGTTCTTCCCTGTACATTTTTCTTTTGGGTCGCTTAATTTTCCGAGGAGGTGGCTGAGGTATTGATTGGTTATAGGTGTCCCTGATAAACAAAGGGGGAGGGTAAGCTGCTCCTTCATGGAAGAGAGGTGGAGGTTTGGAAATCCACAGGCTTTCAGCCAAGCTCAGCTCGGGAGGCGGGACAGAAGGGTCATTGGAAACAGCACCATTCACGTCACACTTGGTTACTGAACCCAAATCAGGTTTGCTCGTTCAAGCGCTACAAAACCAAACCATAGGCACATGGTGTGATGGAGGAAAGTACATCTTTATTGCAAAGCGCAAAGCAAGGAAAGTGGCCAGCTCATGCTGAAAAGATCCCGTCTCCCCAAGGTGTTCCCCACATGCGTTTTTAAGGGCAAAATTAGGGGCAGAGGTCCTAGGCGCATGATCAGTTCAGTGATTGGTTCAAGAGGGCGTGATCGTCTCCTGGGCATTCTTGATTGGAGAGGCCATAGGTAATCAAATTTCTCTTCAGGTGTCTGGAACCCTTCAGCCTGGAGTCTTTGAGCTCACGACCAGCAGTTTCCAGCCTATAAAACATTTTACATATTGGGACCAGCAGTTGGTGTAATGGCTATGTCGCTGGACTCCCACGTAGTTGACCGTGGTTCAAGTCCCGCACCCGGTGGCTTAAACTCACGCCGGGCACGTGGGCGTGCGTGCCCGCCCAAGATCCCAAGAAGAGAATGGAGGAGAAGGGATTGCAGCGTGGCCATCCTCCCTGGGGGGTGATTTCTCGCTTTCTATCTCTCTGTCTCTCTCTGTCTGTCTGGTGAGCACACGCGCCCTATAGTGAAAACCTCTAAAAAAAAAAACTTACATATTGAAGTGAAAACCTTATCTTTCCTTTAAGTGGGAGTTTTAGAGGTCAAATGGCCCTCACTCATGGTCCATGTTGGTCATTTTCATAACCAAAAATCTGAAGACTTACTCCTTACTCTGGGCCATTATAATGTAAATGGACTTTATATTTCAGGAACCCTAGGAAATACATTAGGGAGTCCTTGCTCAGTTTCACGCTTTACTTCTGTCCCCTCATGGAATGTATTAGTCTAGAGGTATATGGCTTCTGGTTTACCCTTATATTCCCTTTTGGGAAATACTGTCACAGGGATCCCATGGGGCCCAAACCTTCTTGCACCTTCCTTTTGCAGATTTGAAATCCAGATTCTCATGCAATCACTGGCCTTCTCTTCTGTTTGATTCAACAGTATACACACTACCGAGCGTGTGTGTCTCTCTCTCATTATTAAATACATCAGTAGAGGGACCAGCAGTTAGTGTAAAGGCTATGTCGCTGGACTCCCATGTAGTCGACCGCGGTTCGAGTCCCAGACCCAGTGGTTTAAACTCAGGGTGGGCGCGTGTGCGTGCGTGCCCAAGATCCCGAGGGGAGAAAGGAGGAGAAGGGATTGAGGCACAGCCATTCCCCCTGGGGGGAGTGATGTCTCCCTTTCTGTCCCCCTCTCTCCCTCTCTCTCTCTCTCTGTCATTCTGGTGAGCACACGCGCCCTATAGCCAAAACCTCTAAAAAAAAAAGAAAAAAAGAAAAAAAATCAGTAGAAAGCACACTTGTCTTATAGCTTTCTAACTATAAAAACAAAAGTAAAAAAGTCCCAACCCCAATTTTTTTGTTTTTGTTCATGTTTAGACTATAGGGCACGAATGTGCACTTGCAGGAGAGAAACAGAGAGACAGAGAGGGAAAGTGAGAAACCGACCCCCAGGAGGGATGGTCGTACTGCAATCCCTTCTCTATTCTTCTCTCCAGATTTTGGACACACACACACACACACACACACACACACACACACGTAACTGGCATGCTTTTAAGGCCGCTGGGTCTGGGATTCAAACCTCGCAGTCGGCCATGTGGGATCCAGCACCCCAATCACCACACCACCTGCTAGCCTGCAGACCCAAAATTCTTTAAAAACAAAAAAGGAAAACAAAAACAAAAACAAAACACTGGGGATCAAACAATGTACAGAGAAACTATAAAGACTCCCATCTTTTCCCTTCAACATGATACTTCAATATGAATTTTAAATAGCTTTTTTCACAAATGGGAAAAGATTCCTATATTTTCATGGGAAGGCAAGGAGTTAAAGTAAAGCATACTAATACGTCATTTCCAAACAGGTGAGATACCATCAGAGTGTGTGTGTGCTGTTGCAGGAAACAGAATAGAAAGATGTGAATGGGAGTCTCTGCACTTCTCATCTTTTGGACAGATCCATGAGGATCCCGGGGAACAGATTCTCCCCCAGTCGGAACGACACGACGAGCGCGTTCTCAATGATGTGGTCCAGCGTGACCCGCACCTCCAAGCCCAGAACCGGTTGCGACACTGCAGTCTCCGCCCGCCCGCCAGGGCTGCAGGCTGGGACAGGGGTGTCTCCTCGCGCTGCTCAGGAGTCAGGGGCCGGAGGCTGCTCGGGCGGCAGCGCTGGCGAAGGTGGAAACTCGGCCCCTTCCTGAGGCTCGGCCACCGCTGGCTCCGCCACCCGAACGAACAGCTTGTCCTCAGCCTCCAACTCTGGCCCTGCCGCCTCCGGGCTGCCGGTGAGCTCCCGCGGCGGCGTCGGCGGCGTCGGCGGGCCGGGGGGCGGGACGCCGCCGCCTGGCAGGCCTCGCCATCCGGCACAGACGCCTCAGTGGCTGTGACCAAGAGCGGGTCAGTGCTGGCCTGGTTACCGGGGATGGGCTCCATCTCCAGCTCGGCCAAACCGGCGCCCCCCCTCCACGGGGGACTCTGCAGTCGCTTCCGCCTCTGCAGCCACGGCCGCCATTTTCTTCCTGGCTTCTCCCTCCTCCAACTCCTAAAAGTGTACAACACTTTTATACATCAACAATGAGCAGAACGAGGTAGAACTAAAGAAAGCAATCGCATTACAATAGCCCCCCTCCCCAAATATAAGATACTCAGGAATAAATCTACCCCAAAAAATAAAAGCCCTCTACTAGGAAAACCATGAAAAACTACAAAACGAAAAATTGGAGGGGCCAACAAGTGGCATAGCTGTTGGAGCACTAGACCATCATGGGACTGACCACCGTTTGGGTCCCAGATCTGACAGCTTAGAACTCGTGCCAGGCCTGTGTGCATGCCTGCCCAGTTCCTGAGAGGGGAGAATGGAGGCGAAGGGATTGCAGCATGGCCATCCCCCCGTGGGAAGGGGTGATTTCTCGCTTTCTGTCTCTATCTCATAGGCGAGCGGACGCACCCCACAGCAAAAATCTCTCAAAAAAAAAAAAAAAAAGAAAAAGAAAAAGAATTGGGAAGCACTAGGAAAAAAGGGGAAAGACATCCCATGTTCCTGGATTAGAAGAATCAATATCATCGAAATGTCAATCCTATCCAAATCAATCCACAAATTCAATGCAATTTTGACAAACTACCAGAGATAATCCTCATGGAAACAGAAAAGCCAATCAGAAAAAAATTGTCTGGAAACATAAAAAAACCCCTATCACCAAAGGAACACTGTGCAAAGAGAGTCAAGTAGGAGGCGTCTCACTTACTGACCTCAAAACGTATTACAAAGCTGTGGTAACCAAGACAGCATGTTATTGGCACAAAAACAGGCAGGTAGACCAATGGAACATAATTGAGAACCCAGAAATAAACCTCAAAACATACAGCCAAATGATTTTTGACAAACCGCACAAGACAACCCAGGGGGGAAGAAAAAAGAATTTCTTCAGTCAATGGTACTGGATAAACCAAAGAAAAATGAAACTGGACCCCTATCTCTCAACATTACAAAAAGTCAAAACAAAATGGATCAATGATCTAAACGTAAAACCTCGAACTATAAAAGTACTGGTGGAAAACACAGGGGGAAACTCTTGGAAGGCATCAGAGTAGGCAAAGGCTTCTTAAATAAGACTCCCAAAGCACAAGCAGTAAACTCAGAAATAGACAAGTGGGACTACACTAGGCTACTAAGCTTCTGCACAGCAAAGGAAACAATAATGAGGGTGAGGAGAAAACTCTCAGAGAGAACATATTTGCAAACTCTGCCTCAGATAAGGGACTGATAACCAGAATATACAGGTACCCCAACCCGCAGGACAGTCGAACGGGTACCTGGGTGAGGATGGTGAAAAAAGGGACCCACGTACAGACACACAAAGCTCTCTCACACACACAGAGTGGAGACCAGACGAGGTGCTGATCAAGTCTCGTTTATTGAGGCGCAAAGTGCGCTTTAAATACAGGCTGGTGGGCACCTATTGGTTGCCCTAAATGCAAATAAGGTATGAGTCAAAGGGAGCCAATCATTAGTGTTCTGGAAGTTAGTCACATGGTTTCTGGGAGATGGTTTGCTCAGTGAGGAAATAGAAACTTAAGGTTTCTAAGATGGTGGATAGCACTTAAGATGGTGAATAGCTCTCAAAATGGCTTCTGTAAGCAGTGCCCTCCACATACAGGGAGCTCAAGCAGCTTACCAGCAAAAAATAAATAAATAAATAAAATTTAAAAAATATATACATATAATAAAATAAAATAGTAATCCATCCGATTAAAAGATGGGCAAATGAGTTGAACAGACAACTCTCCATGGAATACATACAAATGGCCAAAAAGCATATGAAAACCTGCTTGACATCTCTTCTCATAAGGGAAATGCAAATCAAAATCGCAATGAGATACCACTGAACCCAAGTCAGAATGGCTAATATTAAAAACATAAAGAATGATAAATGCTGGCAAGGCTGTGGTGAAAAGGGAAACTCTCCTACACCGTTGATGGGAATGTAAATTAGTACGACCGCTGTGGAGATCGATACAGAGGTTTTTCCAAAACCTAAAAATAGAACTACAATATATGATCCAGCAATTCCACTCCTGGGTAGCTCCTCAAAGGAAAGGAATATACTCAGGCCGAAAGACATTCGCACGTCCATGTTTATTGCAGCATTATTCACAATTGCTAAGACATGGAATCAACCCAAATGTCCAGAAACAGAGAAGTGGATTGAAAAACATTGACACATGTACACTATAGAATGCTACTCAGTCATAAAAAAAAAAAAAAAATGAGATCCTGACACTTGATCTAAATTGGATGAATGTGGAAGATTTACTGCTGAGTGAAGCAAGCCAGATTATGAATGACAGGCATTGTATGTCCCTGCTTAGTATATGCTGAATGTCTGCACTCTATGGCAGAAACTGAAAGATTGGAAGGTACAATAGCTGGGAAGGCAACTGTAGATACTAGGGACAGTACAGGAGAGGTTGGGTAACGGGAGTTGAGAGGGGATTAGGGAAGAAACAAACAAAATATTTAATAGATACAAAAATGAAAAGATTTAAAAATATTTCATTTTAGTTTATTTTATACATTCAATCACTATACATCACTACAGCTGGTAAAGTGAATTTACTCAACATGAATACACTTTACACCAGTCCAGCTGAAGATACCATACACATTATCATCAACAGGTAATCATCCATTTCTGTGTCCCACAAATATCTTGCCTTTCTATTGTCTGTTGATGATAATATATAATATATATAATTGACTTGGCCAATTTACACTGTATTCATGTTGGGGAAGCCCATGTTGTACAGTGGAAAAATGTCCAGTCATTGAATGTAAATTAAAAAAAAAAAAAAACTGAAGACTTATGAAAACAAAAAAAAAATTTTGAGAGGTTTTTGCTATAGGGCGCGTGCGCTCGCCGGAAAGACAAGAGAGACAGAGAGATAAAAAGCGAGAAATCACCCCCCAGGGGGGATGGCCACGCCAAAATTCCTTCTCCTCCATTCTCTTCTCGGGATCTTGGGCACGCACGTACACGTGCCCAGCGTGAGTTTAAAAAAGTTAACTCAAAGTTTAACTTTGTCTTCCCCGTGGTTTATTGCCCAGACTAGCGTCCCTTTGGATGTGAAATATTTTGTGGGCACGCCTTTTGAACTCATGGATTGGTATTCTCTCCTTTACCCTAACTGCTGGTCCCAGCAAAAATCTTTCTTGAAAAAAAAAAAAAAAAAGAAAGAAAGAAATAGTCACATGGTTTCTGGGAAATGGTTTGCTCAGTGAGGAAATAGAAACTTAAGGTTTCTAAGATGGTGGATAGCACTTAAGATGGTGAATAGCTCTCAAAATGGCTTCTGTAAGCAGTGCCCTCCACATACAGGGAGCTCAAGCAGCTTACCAGCAAAAAATAAATAAATAAATAAAATTTAAAAAATATATACATATAATAAAATAAAATAGTAATCCATCCGATTAAAAGATGGGCAAATGAGTTGAACAGACAACTCTCCATGGAATACATACAAATGGCCAAAAAGCATATGAAAACCTGCTTGACATCTCTTCTCATAAGGGAAATGCAAATCAAAATCGCAATGAGATACCACTGAACCCAAGTCAGAATGGCTAATATTAAAAACATAAAGAATGATAAATGCTGGCAAGGCTGTGGTGAAAAGGGAAACTCTCCTACACCGTTGATGGGAATGTAAATTAGTACGACCGCTGTGGAGATCGATACAGAGGTTTTTCCAAAACCTAAAAATAGAACTACAATATATGATCCAGCAATTCCACTCCTGGGTAGCTCCTCAAAGGAAAGGAATATACTCAGGCCGAAAGACATTCGCACGTCCATGTTTATTGCAGCATTATTCACAATTGCTAAGACATGGAATCAACCCAAATGTCCAGAAACAGAGAAGTGGATTGAAAAACATTGACACATGTACACTATAGAATGCTACTCAGTCATAAAAAAAAAAAAAATGAGATCCTGACACTTGATCTAAATTGGATGAATGTGGAAGATTTACTGCTGAGTGAAGCAAGCCAGATTATGAATGACAGGCATTGTATGTCCCTGCTTAGTATATGCTGAATGTCTGCACTCTATGGCAGAAACTGAAAGATTGGAAGGTACAATAGCTGGGAAGGCAACTGTAGATACTAGGGACAGTACAGGAGAGGTTGGGTAACGGGAGTTGAGAGGGGATTAGGGAAGAAACAAACAAAATATTTAATAGATACAAAAATGAAAAGATTTAAAAATATTTCATTTTAGTTTATTTTATACATTCAATCACTATACATCACTACAGCTGGTAAAGTGAATTTACTCAACATGAATACACTTTACACCAGTCCAGCTGAAGATACCATACACATTATCATCAACAGGTAATCATCCATTTCTGTGTCCCACAAATATCTTGCCTTTCTATTGTCTGTTGATGATAATATATAATATATATAATTGACTTGGCCAATTTACACTGTATTCATGTTGGGGAAGCCCATGTTGTACAGTGGAAAAATGTCCAGTCATTGAATGTAAATTAAAAAAAAAAAAAAACTGAAGACTTATGAAAACAAAAAAAAAATTTTGAGAGGTTTTTGCTATAGGGCGCGTGCGCTCGCCGGAAAGACAAGAGAGACAGAGAGATAAAAAGCGAGAAATCACCCCCCAGGGGGGATGGCCACGCCAAAATTCCTTCTCCTCCATTCTCTTCTCGGGATCTTGGGCACGCACGTACACGTGCCCAGCGTGAGTTTAAAAAAGTTAACTCAAAGTTTAACTTTGTCTTCCCCGTGGTTTATTTCCCAGACTAGCGTCCCTTTGGATGTGAAATATTTTGTGGGCACGCCTTTTGAACTCATGGATTGGTATTCTCTCCTTTACCCTAACTGCTGGTCCCAGCAAAAATCTTTCTTGAAAAAAAAAAAAAAAAAAGAAAGAAAGAAAGATAGAAAAACAAAAGAAAGTTCTGTAGCTTCTGTTCTATAAAATTACAATTAAAAATTAAAAATAAAAGGTGAACCAGCAGTTAGCATAATGGCTATGTCGCTGGACTCCCACGTAGTCGACTGCGGTTCGCGTCCCGGACCCAGTGCCTTAAAACTCACGCTCGGCGCATGTGCGTGCGTGCCCAAGATCCCGAGAAGAGAATGGAGGAGAAGGGATTGCGGTGTGACCATACCCCCTGGGGGGGTGATTTCTCACTTTCTGTCTCTATGTCTCTCTCTGTCTGTCTGGCGAGTGCAAGCGCCCTATAGTGAAAATCTCTCCAAAAAAAAATTAAAAAAATAAAAAATAAAAGAAGAAAAAGAGGGGGGAAATCCAGTACAACAATATGATTTCAGGGCATGCATGGGAATAATCACCTTAATGTGAGCGCACCAGTATGGTTAAGATTAATGGGGTAGGGGGAGGGAGAGGACAAGGAAAAACTCAGAATAGAGACTGTAAAACAAACAGAAATGATAAGGTTGGGTTATGGGGCATAAAATCATAGGAGGAGAGTGAATAAATAAATACAAGAGATGAAGCGGACCATTGCTGGTGGATGCAAGTAATAATAGCTGCTTTTTTTGCAGAGTATAAAGTGATATATCTGTGAGGGGATCGTAGTAATTGCTGAATCAGACATAGGCGTGCAGGTGTATGCCTAAAAATGGGATCTATCTATGGTGCAGTGAAGGTAAGCAAGAAGAATAATGATCACATTGCAAGTGTGTGTGGGGTGATTCACACCAAGGGTTTCTTGGGAGGAAACTATTGGTAGGCCGACTTCCTGAGAAGGAGGTTATTCCAGCAAGGATGCCTGAGGGAAAGCTAGAGAAAACAATAAAAAAAGAAGGGAGGGTAAATGTGAGTCCAGTGCTGGGGAGGCTGGACACGAAGAATCCAGTCACCTCAGATAGGGGTTTTGAAGGGCAGAGGAAGTACCTTGGTGATAGGGTGTCATGCGGTCATTCTGACCTCTGCTCATGACCCTAGAATCACGGGTCCCAAGGAAATACCACCTGTACCCTGCTTCGCTGCCAACTCTGTACACACCACAGCGTTTGAGACTGGAACCCCATGGGAGATGGAACTGGGCCCCATCCATGTGACTTCTGTCACAGTCATGGCATCACTACCCAAATAAGAGGCCACAGGCATTTCTGCCTCTTCCAGGCCTGCGTGTGTCACACTTGTGCCCTCTCCTGGTAAGTGTGGGTATCTGACGACAGGAGAAGTCAGTTCTCTAAATGTGACTAACCTTAGGCTTGCAACCCCCCACTTTAGGGAGCCCTGGAGGGTGTTGCCTGATGTGAGTGCCTTGCAAAAGGAGCAAGAGGCAGAGTTAAAGAAGCTCCTGGCTCAAGGACTGAAAACAACTGTGGCTGCCCCTCTCGAAGCTCAGAACCGAAAGGAGACTTTGGCCACTGGAAAAGGAGTCCTCAGTGAGTGCCTCTGATAAGGGTGGGAGCCAGAGTTTGGGGGAGGAAGCACGGTATTTTTGTCACCTGTCCTAACACTACAGGAGCTCATTACCGGCCTTAGCTATCCCAAGGGTAAAATGTCACCAGTGCCATCTACCAAGTGTGTGTACACTTGAAGGAGAGGTCTAAGGTGTAAAAAACGACGATACCGGCATGAGCCCCTAGATGGGATATGGGTAGATTTGGGTGGTGTCAGGGGGAAAAGGCTCAACAAAGTTGTCCCTGGTCTTTCACAGCTGGGAAGGAGAACCTTGATTCCCCGGGAAGTAAGTAGAGTGTGTGCCCAGGGGGGAGGCTCCGACACAACCACCTACCAAGATCCTTTTCACTGTGTTTTAAAGACTTGGAGTTGTTTTTTGATTGTTTGTTTTTGTTGTCGTTGTTGTTTTTCCAACCTTACCACCAACTTTCCATGGGTCCTTGGGAAAAAAGTCACTTCTCCCCTCCCGGGCCTCAATTTCCCCAGCTACAAAGTGAAAGAAAAAATTGGCTGTCCCTTAAGGTCTTCAGAACTATGACCTTCTTCAGAGCTCCTGTCCTAATCCCAAAACACGTCCATATTTGTTTTCTCCATGAGTGGTCTGGTACCTGACTTCTACCTGTAGTCTCTGCCCCTGCAGGAGGGCTCCGAAGGGGCTCTGCTGCTCAGCCAGCTCCCAGGACCTCTGCCTTTCCCTCATACTCCAGCGACTTGGGAGCAAAATCTGATGCCTTCTCCTCCTGGAGAGCCTTGCTGTCCCCCTGCTCTGGCCCACATGTAATAGATGAAGGTCCACAAGTTGGTTGTGGTCCCATATGCCCAAACTTGTGCTTCATGCCTTGAGAGGTGCAAGGAAGAGAAGAAAGAGTAAGAGTAAGAGGAGAAGGAGGAGGGAGATGACGGGGTGTCTATGTGTGTATGTTGGGGGAGGGGGACAACAAATGTTAGGAGGAAGGCAGAACTTCTGAATATGGTTAAAAAACAGAGATCTCTCAGCCTTGCCATATTCTACATGTGAGAGTTTGGACAAGTGATTTGATATTTTCAAAGCTCTCCTCTTCTATGGGTGTACTGGGGACAATGTTTCATATCTATAGCATTGAAAAGAGCACTAGCATCAGGTCCACCACAACGTAGGACTTAAGATAATGGGGGATGTTATCCCACATAGAACAATGGACAGAATCAAACATACCATGTAAAAGTGAGGCCATGATCATGAGGAGGAAGCAAGATACAGTGGTGCACAAGAAAGTCCAGAGGCCATTAGAGAAATGTCACTGGTTATGGGCTACCCTTTTCCTCCAAGACTTTTGGGGACTGGTCAGTACAAAAGCAAGAACTGGTCCCTGAAAAGGGTCAGTAATTACACCTCTCCAGGTGCTTCGCTGATAAAAACACTGACACCCTTGATGTCCCATAATCTCGCCTTTCTCCCTGGGAGGAAAAAGCTGGCAGGAATTGGTGTCTCAGGAAGTATACACCAAAAAGGAGCTACAGAAATGAAAACAGTACAAGCAGCGGAAGAGACTTGTCTGAGCCACAAGGACTAATGACCCAGCGGGCATCTGGATTCCAACATCCACGTACTGCAAAATCCCACCACCCTCTCTATACTGGCAGTACAGGTCTGCCACAGGGTTTAATCTCCTGGTCTATCCACTCATTGTTTCTAGATGTTCAGCTGTGATCCTTCATCTCTGTGCCATGCATGGCCCTCTCCTATTGCAGCCACAGGTCCTGGGAACGTAGAGGAGTCTGGAACCCTTGGAGAGTCTGAGCTTAGTGGTTGAAAAGAGAAGAAGGCTTTGAGAGTGGGGCTGGTGGCTCAAGGGAACTGGGAGTTTGAGGGGTAATTGTTGAGATGGGAGAAGGTGTGATTTCACAGCCTCCATTTTCTCATGAGCTTTCTTTTGCAGGTCATCAAAGCCTCTGACCAGGCTTCTGTTTCTTCCTGCCTCAGAGTGGGAGAGGATGCTGGAGGCTGCTGAGGCTCTGCTCTCCCTGAGAAACTCTTGCCCGGCCCCTTCTGTTTCCATCTCCATGTGCCAGCTCTGCGACCCACCAGGTGGCCTGCTCTTTGAAAGCAGAAAATAGTGGTTGGGAGTGAAGGGGTAGGGGGTAAGGTGCTGTGGTTAAGTAGGGGCAAACTGGGAAATCAGGGCCTGTGGGTTACCCCCTCCTTGGAGGCAGCTAACCATGCTCCTCATTCTGCCTCCTAGATGGTAGTTGAGGGCTGCTTAGTGAATCTTCAGTGTATCGGGCTTTAGGCTGAAGAGAAAGTGTCCTGTCCCCTGAAGTCAAGGAGCAAGGAAGCTGAGGCCCTAAGAGTGGCAGGCCTTGTCCTAGAATGTGCATCACATCACATGGAAGAACCAGGATTCCTAAGTCCCAGCTTAGGACTCTCTTACAAAACCCTTACTGTCTCCTATTGTCTGTAGAGTGTATACGCTGATGATAAGGGGTTAGTCTGGTAGGAGGACTTCTACCTCCCTTCGGGGAACTTTGAGTATAGATCTGGAACCTGCATGCCTTCTTTGCTCGCTGTGTTTTGCAGATCAATGTGAATAAGGTGCCCAGAGAGGAAGAGCTGGAAGAGCTCTGAGGCAGGACAAACACGTGGGGAGGCTGAGAGGGAAGGCTGGTCATTCCAGGACCAAAATGGAAAAAGAGGCATGGTATGTGAGGAAAAAGAAGAGTTCTGGAGGAACTGCTGCAACAGAAGGGCACGAGGCTGTGATAGAAAGGGACAAAGCAACGGAGGTCTAATCAGGGAAAAATGAGAGGTCGGGCTTAGAAGGCTATCCCAGAAACTGTGTGTGGTAAAGAGCCCGGGAATGCTTCTGACCCAGGGAGGAATATAACCAGAGGCTTCGGACTTCACAAAAAGGAATGTGGTGGTTGTGATAAAGGGATCAAAGGAAACAAGACTGAAGACAGGGAAAAGAGGGAAGAGGCCTGTGCAATATTCCAGGAGGCAAATTATTGATTGGGTGGGACCAAAAAAGCGGGGAGAGCTGGGAGGGGACATGGCTATGACTTGTCTCTGGCTCCTCCCCTTCTGCCTAAAGCTCCTGTGGAGACTCCAGTCTCCAGACCCCTCTGTCCGCCATAGATCCATGTCACTGCCTGCCAGACATCTGTGCTGCAACTCCCTTTGAGTTGCGAGTCTAGAAGAGGAGGCCTGGCCAGAGCACTGCCTATTTAGTATCCTGTTTCTGCATGTGCAAATTGTTAATGTCTAAAATGGTTAACATCCTTCTGTAAGCCTTCAGATGTTTTATGAGCTTTCAGACCTTCTTGATTATATGGGCAATTCCCCGGCAGAAGATGAGTATTCCCGTACCTTGATTCCTTACTCCTTTGGATAGTAGAGTATTTTCAGTGTCTCTTATAAAAACGGTTGGTTCAATCTAAGTAGACCCGTCTATAAATCGGGATGTCTGAGTTTATATGCTAAAGGCATTATCTGCCGTGTGATTGTAGACATACGTGTGCTCTTCCATACATGTAGGAACATGAGGAGGTGTTTCCTTTGTGTCTCTATGTCTGAGCTTGAGTAAATAGTAAAGCCTTGTTGTTATAAGACATGGAGATATGGTTCCTTTGTTATCACAGTATAACTTACACTATCCAGACTCTTAACAGACTTCATCAATTGTTGTTTCAAAATGAGAATCTTGTGACTGAATAAGTCAGATTTCTTAACGTGGCTAGGTAGGAAACTGGTAGAAGGAAAAAGAGCAGTGCATTTGTTCATTGAACAATGAAGTAGCTACCTTCTGCCTGGAATAGTCTGTTTCCAGTTGTCGAGAGGGTCACAAATCACTGTGCCTGGGAACCAGCAGTTAGCGTAATGGCTATGTCGCTGGACTCCCACGTAGTCGACCGCGGTTCACGTCCCGGACCCGGTGGCTTAAAACCCACGCCGGGCGCGTGTGCGTGTGTGCCCAAGATCCCGAGAGGAGAATGGAGGAGAAGGGATTGCGGCGTAGCCATCCCCTCTGGGGGGGTGATTTCTCGCTTTCTGTCTCTCTGTCTCTCTCTGTCTGTCTGGCGAGTGCACACGCCCTATAGTAAAAAACCTCTCAAAAAATAAAAAAATCACTATGCCTATAGGATCGAGCTACTCATGTCGCTGAGCAGAACAGACCAGATGGGCTCTGGCCAGCCATTAGTGCATGCTCTAGCTAAGTGGCCAGTTGTCCCGTCATTCTAACCAACTGTTGCCATGTAGGAACGTGGACTGGTTGTTGCTAAATCAGCTGATTTTCAAGAGAAGATGGCATTCTAGATTTCCATGTAAAATCACTCAATTTCAAATGGTTGGCTCAGGTTTCTTCTTTATGCCCTTTTCACTTGGGCCTTACCAGTCATCTATGTAGGACAACTCTGGCCGACAGAATGGCAATTGGATTCTATTCCAATGTGAATTTTACAGTGAGGGAAACTGAGGCCACTCAGGATAAGAAGTACCCAAGAGGGAAAATTAATAATGCCCAGAGAGTAGTTTTAAGGGCACATGAAATATGAGGACAAGTCACTATCTTTCGTTTATTCTGTGCTCACTATATGCTCAGCACACACAGCCTCACAGAAACTCTGCCAACTTAGTATTCTTATGACCAGTTTTACCTATGAGGACGCACACTCAAAGAGTGGAGGTAATTTGCACCAGTGTCTCAGGGAAACTTTTATCAAAAGACCAGATAAGTCTCCCTTGTCTTTGCCAGGCTTTTAATAAGGTGATCATGTATATATTTTTAGAAAGCATGGAATGAAAGGTCTAAAACTCAAAGCAGAAAACAGTCAGTAGGGGTTTTGTTTGTTTGTTTGTTAGTTTTAGTAGTCCTTTTATTTCATGTTCAAGATAACCACATGTAGTAATCGATCAGATCTTTTTTTACCAGTTCTTGCTTTTCGATTCCCTACTGATGTCTTAAACAAATACTGTCCTAGAGTCCTCCCTCAGTGCCCTACCCCACTCCCCCACCTGTAACAGACAATGAAGGCTCAATTGGACATGCCTGGAGTGCACTTTTACTCAGGCTGTTAAGTCACTCCTTCCTTCGTTCCTTCCCTCTATTTCACCCATGGTGATTGGTGGTGATGACATTCAATTATAACTGATCCTTGCTATTTGGAGGCCTTAAGAAGTCAGGATTCTCATTTTCTCTATCTAATGGCAGAGAAACAAACATGTAAAATCACTCAACTCATGGAATAGGGCTTAACAACATGTCACATCTTCCTTAATACTCTGATGTGTCACTTGAATGAATGATCCCCAACCCCCTTCTTTCCTAGTGACACAAGTGCAAGTCCACATATTCATGGAGGAAGGAAGCAGTGGTTCTTGCAAAGAACTAAACGCTTGCTATGCAGTTGTGTCCGAGGCTTACCATGGCCCCACAGCTGTGTTGAGTATTAGAGGAATTGTATTTGGGGCGTAAGATGAAAAGAGGGAGGGAAAGAGAAATAAAGTGATGGGAAGTTGGAGGAGGGAGTGAGACTTTTCTCCCGGCCCTTTCCTTTTTCTTAGGCCCAACACCCTCTCATGCTGGACTTTTCAAAACTGACCTTGCTGCTACACACACGCACATTCACACACACACACACACACACACACACACACACGCACAAGCTAACTTAAACGCACACACATATACTGCAACTTATTGTTCTCTAACTTGTAATAAAGTTTCTTAATGGTGTATGTTGAGAGTCTTAGGACGTCTTTGTAAAGATTAAATATCAAACCTCTTTGTGTGTGTGTACTTCCCTTTGTCATGTACTATCCTAGTTCACAGATTTAAACTGTTAGCATATAGAGCACTGAGAGTTATGTTTTATCCCTTGTATTTTATGTAACAGCATTCGTTGGATATGAGCATATCTGTCACCTCAGGGCATCGCCAGAAAGGATTTCAAGGAGTAGTGTGTAGGTACAGCTTTCACGATAGAGTCTCAGGAGGAAGGAACATGGTGAGAAATGTCCTACTAAATTGTCACATCTGCTGACACCAAGGTGATGTGAATGAATGTAGAGTTGGGAAGAAATGCACTTCTAACATTTTGGCGCAATAAGTGACAATAACTTTAAGAATGTGAATAATAATATAAGGTAGGAAAGTAATTAGGGAATTGATGAGTTTCAAGCATGTATTATGTTTCTTCATAACATAATGATTTCGATTGTTGGTTTACATAATTTAGTTCTTAATAATGGCTGACAACCGACTGGCTAACGTCTTTATAATTTATGTCAGCTGTTATATTCTGGAAAATTCCAGCTCTAACACTTCACCACTTTCCACTCTTGCCCAGAAAGACTCCTGTTTCGTAGTAGATTCCATTAACACTACAGGGCCATAAAGGGCTTCTCTCTTGATTTCTGACCAAACACAGCGCATAGTATGTGAGAAACTATTGATTTTAACTAAAAACAGGGGAAGGTCCAGGAGAAATTTGACCAGATTAAATAGGCCAAAGTGTTTATATGGGAATGTGAATTCCTGGAGGGCACCAAAGTGGGATAGATGTCAGTGATAGTGACATCAGAATTAGTTAAGTCCATACAGGAGTGGTTCAAAAGCTTTTTTTTTTTCATAGCAAATATAATTATCTTTAATTTACACATAATGATGCTCAGATAACTTCTTTTAAAAGGTAAAGAAATGGAGCAACTGCTCTTACCTGCATAGAAGATATGTACCTTTTATTGGAGAGACAACCACTCATTAGTTTCTCCTCTCTTGCTTAATAAATGCCAGAGATATTACATGAACTTCTCTACTTTATTGTTTTTCACTTAAAAATATATCCTCGAGGCTCCTTGCTGGCTTGACACATTGAGAAGTGTTACTTCAGTGAATGGATCACTGACCAGACTATGATGAATCTTGAGAAGTATTTAAAGCCACATGCGGGACCAGTAGATGGCATAGTGGTTATGTTGCTGGACTCCACATAGTCGATCGTGGTTCTAGTACTGGACTTGGTGGCTTAAAACTCACGCCGGGTGCGTGTTCATGCGTGCCCAAAATCCTGAGAGGAGAATGGAAGAGACGTGACTGCAGTGTGGCCATCCCTCCGGGGGTGGGGGGGTTATTTCTCACTTTCTGTCTCTCTGTCTCTGTCTCTCCAGTGAATGCACATGCCCTATAGCAAAAAATCTCTCTAATCAAAAAAAAAAAAAAAAGCCACATGCATTTAAAAAAAAGGACCATAAATACACTATTTGCTCCCCATATGAAAACGGTGTTATTTCAGTAAATAGAAGTGGTAGCCACAATGTAATGCATGTGGCGAAGTGCTTAAAGACACATGTTGAGAAGACGTTACTAAAGTGAAAAAAGACTTTTTTTTGAGATCCCTCTGTACTACTGTGTAGAGACATCCCTCATTCTTTCGTCAAGCTAGAGAATATTCCATTGCATAGACATACCATAGTTCATTCAAATAGTCTTCTATTGATGAACAATTTGGGTGTTTCTTTTCTAATTTTGCCAAAGAACACATGTGCACACCAGAGAAAGAGAGAGAGAGAGAGCCAGCTAGCAACAAAGGACTCCCCTTAAGGGATGGTTGTACCTCAATCGCGTCTCCTCCATTTTCCCCTCCTTTTGAGATTTCGGGGACACACTTACACGCAGGGGTGTGTTCCTCAGGCCTTTGTGACCAGAACTCTACCTGCATAGTGGGACATCTAGGATCCAGCCACCTTAACCACCACACCACTGGCTGGCTCCCAATTTGGTCGTTTCTATTGTTGCTACCACAAATATGGCTGCAACAAATAGGCTTGTGACATAACCTTTAATAATTTCTATCACCAAGTCTTTGGGATGGATCCCTAGATGTACTATTGCTGCTTGAAAGGTAAAAACTCAAGTTATCTTGTCATTACTATAAAATCTCCCTTCATAAAGGGTGTACCATTTGCCTTTTCTCCATCAAGTTCTGGGACAGAAAGTTTTCCCGGCGTCTCACCAGTAGTGTTGCCATACTTCTGAATTTTGTCTATGTCACATGTGACAAATGGAATATCAGTGTACATTCACTTGCATTTCCACCAATAAAAGCAAGCTTGCACATCTTTCTCATATGGTTGACAGCCATTTCTGTTTTCTTTTTTCTTATATACAGTTATTTTATACTTTTGGCCCAGTTTCTAAAGGGACTCTGGCATTTGTTGTTTTCAAAAAAGTCCTGTATGACTTAGGGATATACAAAGACATTTCCTCATTACTATGGCACGAGTATCTTTGTACCTTGCTTACACAGTTTTGATGAATTCTTTTCAAATGCCAAAGCTTTTTTTGTGTGTATTTAGTCAAATTTGTCAACATTTCCCCTTATTTTTTCTGGATTATCAGCCCTAGCCAGGATCAATTTTCCATTCTTACAGTACAGAGAAACGTCTCTGGTAGTTCTTACGTGGTTTCTTATTTCACATTTTAAACATCATGTCACTGAAATTTATTCTCTTAAATGCTGCAAAGAAGAGATTTAATTATTCTACAAGCACTTGCTAACAAGTTTCCCATGGAAGTAACAGTAGCATGATAGAAATCAAGGGAGCTACAAGCCTTTCTTTCCCCACAAGGTTTTGAGTTAGCAGCAATATATGGACCAGAACACCTTTGTGACAGTTGTGGAAATGAGTTGAAAAGCTACAACACAGCGGCCATTGTAAAAAAAAAAAAAAAAAAAGAAAGAAAAGATTCCAGAGAAAGGGATAAGAAAGTTCCTGGCATGTGGCACACCCCTTAGTTTCTTCCCTCCCCGCATGCAGCTTATTATGGATCAAGGAGGAAGAAATTCCTAATACTGGGATTCTCCCTTAGGATGGAAACAAAAAGCGTGTACCACGTACGTAATGTCCTGGTTTCTCTGGGGGCTGCCGCAGGGACTGGTTTCTGTTTGTCTGAAGGCTCAAGCAATCTAAAGCAGAGTTTGGAAGCATGTGAAAATGGAGTCAAACAGCATATAACAGCTGCATTGACACATTCAGATGCCAGGGGGAGAAACGTATTAGAAAATGAGAAAAAAGATGATCAACCCAATTAAAAGATGGGAGATTGAGTTGGAAAAACCACTCTGTAAGGAAGACACGTGAACAGTCAAAAGGCATATGAAAAAATGCTCAACATCCCTCATTATAAAGGAGATGTAGATCCAAACCACAGTGAGATAGCATTCTAACCCCACTCAGAATGACTAAGATGAACAACAACAAGAACGACAACGACAACAACAACAACAAACACAAAAAATGATAAGTGCTGGTGGGGGTGTGGTGAAAGGGGAACTCTCCTACACTGCTGCTGGGATTGTAAATTGGACCAGCCACTGTGGACAACAATTTGGAGATTCCTCAAAGATCTACAAATAGAACTATTGTATGATTCAGCAATCCCATTCCTTGGTATCTACCCAAAGGACAGAAGAATGCTGAGTGGGAAAGGTGCTTGCCCATCCACGTTTATTGCGGCACTATTCACAATTGCTAAGACATGGAACCAACCTCAGTGTCCATGAACAGAGGAATGGATTGAAAAAGTCTGGCACATATACTCTATGGAATACTACTCAGCCATTAAAAATACAACAGACCCTGGCTTTTGACTGAAAGTGGATGAATATGGAAGATGTACTGCTGAGTGAAGCAAACCAGGCTATGAAGGAGACACATTATAGGTCTCCACTTAATAAATGCCAACTGTCCACACTCTATGGCTGAAATAGAATAACTAGAGGATATAAAAACATAGAAAAGGGTTATACATACCAGATTCAGTGTGGGAAGATGGTGGGAGAAGGAGGAGAGTCTCAGGAAAGACATTAAGGGGAGAAATAGACAGGCAAGACATTTATGGGACAAAGAACTGGGTTATTATCTGTTGAAGATGATGTGTATAGTATTCTTAACTGGACTGGTGAGAAATGTATTCATGTTGGAATATTCACTTTACAAGCTACGTGACATATGTGACTGAACGC
Organism: Tupaia belangeri chinensis; assembly: GCF_000334495.1. Taxonomy (NCBI): domain Eukaryota; kingdom Metazoa; phylum Chordata; class Mammalia; order Scandentia; family Tupaiidae; genus Tupaia; species Tupaia belangeri. The sequence goes on along the minus strand of NW_006209736.1, from coordinate 48,975 downwards.
ATAAAAGAAATTGAAATTTTAAAAAAAAGAAAATGAAGATGAATTTATGGCTTTGAAAAAGAGAGGGAGAGCGAGAGAGAGAGAGACAGAGAGAGAGAGAGAGAGAGAGAGAGAGAGAGAATCACACCAGGTGCAGCATATGCTTGTATGGCCAAAAATCCCAAGAGAGTGGAGGAGAAGGATTGTGGCAAGACCATCCTGGTGGGGTGGGTGGTTCTCACTGGCCCTCTCATTCTCTGTCTCTTTCTGGCAAGCACATGTGGCCTATAGCAAAAATTTTCAAAGAAAGAAAGAAGTTTGTGGAAGGCGTGTATTATGAAAAGAGAGCAAAAATTCTTATCAAGAACGCTGTGTCTGAGAAAACTCTTTGCTTTCTTTTTTATTGTGGGAGGATTTTGTACTTGCCAGAGAGAGAGAGAGAGATAGCAAGCGAAAAAGAGAGAAAAAGAGAGAGAAGGAGAGAGAGAGAGAGAGAGAGAGAGAGAAAATCCCCCCCAGTGGGATGTGGATATGTTGCCGTCCATTTCCCCTCTATTTCTCTTTATCATCAGGATTTGGACCATCCATGCATATGCACCCAGTGTGTTTTCAAGTCCTCCGTCTGGAATTTGAACAGTGGTGGACCACGTGAGATCCAGCTCCCTCTGTGTGCCGCTTAACTGCTGTGCTAAGGGTCCACCCTGAAAAAAAAATCTCTTAAAATGAAAAAAAAAAAAGGACCAGCTGGTGGCGCAGAGGTAACACATTGCTCGGTGATGACAGGCACACATGTGAAGGTCTCAGAGTAATGTGTTGAGGTATTTTGGTGCTCTGTTGTATAGTACAAGCATATTTATACTAGCTTCCCCTTTCTGTTGGGTTGACACTTTTTTTATTTTAGAATTTCCCTTTTTGTCATGTTTTGAGTTTTAACTCTATTTTGTCTTGTCTTTATATAACCACTACAAATCACTTACGGTTGCTGTTTTCAGTGTATAGGTATTTTCATCCTATTGCATTCAAATTATTTGTGTCCTTGAATCTTAAGTTCAATTATGGGATTTGTTTTTGTTGTTCTAGAGAGAGATTTTTGCTATAGGGTGCATGCACTCTCCAGAGTGTCAGAGAGAGGGATAGAGAGAAAGTGAGAAATCACCCCCTTGGGGGGGGGCATGGGGGGGGGCATGGGCACGCCACAATCCCCTCTCCTGCATTGTCCTTTCATGATTCTGGGCACATGTGTGCATGCACCTGGCATGAGTTTCAAGCCTCTGGACCTGGGACTTGAAACACGGCTGGTCATATGGGAGTTTATTACCTTAACCACTAAACCACCTGCTGACCTCCAATTATGTTTTAGTATATATTCTGGAATATCTGCTTTATGTTGTACAGTTTTGTGTATTTACATTTCAAATGATTACTGATATGGGAGGATGTTTTGTACTGTCATTTTTGTACTTTTTAAAAAGCGTGTTCTTATGTTCCTCTATTTCTTCACTGAGGGTTCTCTTCTGCTAAGCAGAATTTTTATCACGTATGCTCGTCATTCCCTTGTTTCTTCTTTATCATCTTCTTGAGGTGTTTTCGGTATGGGATGGCCAACAGATAACAACATTTTAGGTGTTAATAGAAACTGCTATTCTTATTTTTGGGGGGGTGGGGTGGGGAAGAGGTTTTCGCTATAGGGCGTGTGTACTCTCCAGAGCGACAGAGAGAGACAGAGAGACAGAAAGCGAGAAATCACCCCCCATGGGAGATGGCCACACCACAATCCCTTCTCCTCCATTCTCCTCTCGGGATCTGGGGCCCGCACGCAGACGCGCCTGGTATGAGTTTTAAGCCACCGGGTCCAGGACGCGAACCGCGGTCGACTACATGGGAGTCCAGCGACACAGCCATTACGCTAACTGCTGGTCCTGCAACTGCTATTCTTAGTCAGACATTAATCTTACTGGGGTTGTCTTGTACATGGTGAGCTGCTCTTCTCTTGCTGCTTTCAACATTCTCTTTGTTTTTGACTTCCAGCTGTTTGGATAAAATGTATCTAGATGAAGATTTCCTCTTTGGAGATTCTGTATCTTGTTTGTGTTGATTAATGATTTTAGTCACATTTGAGGAGTTTGGGCCATTACTTAAAAAAAATAAATAAAAAAATAGGAAACGAGACCCTGGCTTTTGACAGAAAGTGGATGAATGTGGAAGATTTACTGCTGAGTGAAGCAAGCCAAGCGATTAAGGAGAGGCATTGTATGTCTCTACTTGATCTATACCAAGTGTCTGCATTCTATGGCCGAAACTGAATGTCTAAAGATTATAGAAACTAAGTAAATGGTTGTGGATACAAGATACAGTGTGGGAAGAGGGCAGGTAAAGAGGAAGGACATTAAGGAGAAAAATAGAGAGGCAAGGCATTTATGGGACAAAGAAATGGATTATTATCTGTTGAAGATAACTTTCTAGTATGATGAACTGGATGGGCGAGCAATGTACACATGTGGGAATATTCACTTTGTAAGTTAAGTAACGTGATTGAACGTAAAAAATAAATAGAAGTAAAAAGAAATAAAAATTTAAAAAATAAAATTCTTTACCTTAGAAGTTTTTTAAAAGAAAAAGAAAAAACAAAACAAAAACAAAAACAAAAAGAGACAGAAAGAGACAGAGAGAAGAGGGCATAGGGGGTTCTACCAGGGTGACTTCTCAGCAGAACATCTTTATTTCTCTTATCCCTGAACGCACTAGATCTCGGTTGTCATGGCAGACTCAGTCTTATTCTGGCCTACCCTTTTTGCCTCTCCTAGATGGGAGGGGGAAGGGGAGAGAATTACTTCCAAGATAAAGGAGGATTTCAGAGCCAAGAAAATACTTTATCTTAAAAAATTTAAAAAAAAGACAGAGGGGAGAGACACAAAGAGACAGAGAGAGACAGAGATAAAAGGACAAAGGGGGCTCTACCAGAGTGTCTTCTCAGCAGAACATCTTCATTACTCTTATCCCTTAAAGCTCTCATGGCGGACTCAGTCTTCTTCTGGCCTGCCCTTTTTTCCATCTCCAGGGTGACTTCTCAGCAGAACATCTTCATTGCTCTTATCCCTCTTTATTTCTTTTTTAAGGCATAAAAGTTCCAGATGATCTGTGCTATGAGTTTGAGTTTTTACAATCAAGTGTGTCTTTTCCAATTGAAAAGTTCTTGGAGACAAAATGTCTCAAGACTCATGTAATGCTCAAACTATGATACTTGAAAATTTTCAGGATTTGAATCAATTTCCCTTCCATCGCTCAAAAGGTCTTGTATTATATGAGTATCGTGAAATGGCATAGTCTGAAGGTCCTCTCCCTTTTGGAAAATATTATACACGGCATCACAATCTTATGAGATACAGTCTACAACTGAAATTATTTCTTTTTACCATGTCTACATCAAAAATGTTGTGTATGTTTGTGTGAGTGTGTGTGCCAAGTGCCAGATCCAAGCCACGTTTTATCTGGCACGGTTTATAACCTGACATCCTCTTAATAATTGCCCCCAAATACTTTTACTCGCTGCTCACTAAATAATTCTAATTTCAAACGACTGATTTTGTCAATCTGTTTTGAGTGTCAGAGGAGAAATTCTTGTCCAGTTCACCGTAGGTGTGTTTACATTTCTTTATACTGTCTGCTTTACTCTCTACCTTTTTAAAAATTTTTTTATTTCATTTTCTTTTAAACATTCAATCACATTATTCAGCTTACAAAGTGAACATTCCAACATGTGAACATTTCTCCCTACTCCGGTTCATAATACTATAAAAGTATCTCCAACAGATAATACCACATTTCTTTGTCCCATTAATGCTTTGCCTCTTTATTTTTCTCCTAAATGTCCTTCTTCAGACTCTACTCTTTCACACACACTATACCTTGTATTCACACCCATTTACTGTGTTTCTATATCCTTTAGTCAATCAGTTTCTGTCATAGAGTGCAGACACTTGGTATATATTGAATGGGGACATACAATGTCTCTCCTTCATAGCCTGGCTTGCTTCACTCAGCAGTACATCTTCCATATTCTTCCACTTTCTGTCAAAAGCCAGGGTCTTGTTGTTGCTTTTTTTTTATATTTTATTTTTATTTTTTTATGGCTGAATAGTATTCCACAGAGTATATGTGCCACAGTTTTTCAATCCATTCATCGGTTTGTGGGCATTTGAGTTGGTTCCATGTGTTAGCAATTGTGAAAAATGCCACAATAAACATCGATGTGCAACCACTTTTCTGATTAAGAATTCTTCTGTCCTTTGGGTAGATACCAAGGAGTGGGATTGCTGGATCATATGGTAGTTCTATTTGTAGAATTTTGAGGAATCTCCAAATTGTTCTCCAGAGTGGCTGAACCAATTTACATCCCCACCAGCAGTGTAAGAGAGTTACCCTTTAATCACACCCCTGCCAGCACTTGTCATTTTTTTTTTTTTTTAATCTTAGTCATTCTGACTGGG
>NW_006209736.1:39459-44420 GCF_000334495.1 Tupaia belangeri chinensis | reverse complement strand
TGGCATCCTTAGAAAGTTTTTTTTTTTTTTTTAAATTCATTCTCCCATCTTTTAATAGGGTTGATTATCGTTTATCAGAACAGCTTCTTTAGTTCCTTGTGTATTCTGGTTATCAGCCCCTTATCTGAAGCATAGTATACAAAAATATTTTCCCATTCTGAGGGCCGTCTATTCACACTAATTACTGTGTCTTTTGCTAAGCGGAAATGTCTTGGTCTGATGTCATCCCACTTGTCTGTTTTAGAGATTATTGATTGTGCTTTGCAGGTTTTATTTAAGAAGTCTTTGCCTACTCCAGTGTCTCGCAGTTTCCCCAGTGTTTTCCAGGAGCAGTTTTATAGTTTGAGGTCTTAGGTTTAGATCTTTGATCCACCTTGAGTTGATTTTTTTCTCAAAGGTGAGAGGTAGCGGCTCAGATTCATCCAGATTCATCTTTCTGCGGGTGGGAATCGAGTTTTTCCAGCACCATTTGCTGAAGAGGTTTTCCTTTTCCCACTGGATAGATTGGCAGCTCTTGTCAAAAAGCAGTTGACTGTATGTTGGGGGATTTATTTCTGGGGACTCCATTCTGTTCCATTGGTCCATCTGTCTGTTTCTGTGCCAGTACTATACTGTTTTGATTACCATCCCTTTGTAGTATATTTTTGGGCCTGGCAGTGAGATGCCACCCACTCTACTCTTTTTGTGCAGGATTGCTTTGGCAATACGGGGTCTTTTATGATTCCAGATAAATGTTATGTTTGTCTTTTCTAGACTGTGAAGAATGTGTTTGGTACTTTGATTGGGATTGCATTAAATATGTATATTAATTTGGGTAGAATTGCCATTATGATTATATTAATTGTTCCAATCCAAGAACATGGGATGTCCTTCCACATTTTTGTGGCATTTTCAATTTCTTTTTTAAGCTTCTTGTAGTTTTCCTTGTGGAGGTCTTTAACTTCTTTGGTTAGATGTATTCCTAAGAGCCTTATACTTTTTGTGCCTATGGTAAACGGTATAACTTTTTTTTTTTTTTTTTTGGCGAGATCTTCACTACAGGGTGCGTGCACTCGACAGACAGACAGAGAGACAGAAAGCGAGAAATCATCCCCCAGGGGGGATGACCACACCGCAATCCCTTCTCCTCCATTCTCCTCTCGGGATCCCGGGCACACATGCACACGCGTCTGGCGTGAGCTTCAAGCCACTGGGTCCGGGACGCAAACCGCCTTCGACTACATGGGAATCCAGTGACATAGCCATTATGCTAACTGCTGGTCCCAACGGTATAACTTTTTTCAGTTCTATCTCAGTCTGCCTGTTGTTCGTATATAGAAATGGTATACATTTCTCGATGTTAATTTTGTATCCTGCAACTTTACTGTATTCATGTATTACTTCCAGGAGTTTTTTCATGGATACCATTGGGTCTTCTATGTATACAATCATGTCATCTGCAAATAGTGAGAGTTTCAACTCTTCTTTTCCTATTTGAATGCCTTTTATTTTATTCTCTTTTCTGATTGCGTTGGCCAGGACTTCCATTACTATACCAAAAAGGAGTGGAGAAAGTGGGCATCCTTGTCTTGTACCCGTTTTTAGTGGAAAAGCTTTCAGCTGTTCTCCATTCAGGATGATGTTCGCTGTGGTTTTTTCATAGATGTCTTTTATTGTGTTGAGAAATGACCCTTCTATGCCGATTTTGCCAAGAGTCTTGATCATGAAGGGATGTTGTATCTTATTGAATGTTTTTTTCTGCATCAATTGATATGATCATATGGTTTTTATCATTCTTTCTGTTAATATGGTTTATTACATTTATGGTTTTGCGTATGTTGAACCAACCTTGCATTCCTGGAATAAAGCTTACCTGATCGTGATGTATAATCTTTTTAATAAGTGGTTGGATACGACTTGCTAGTATCTTACTGAGAATCTTTGCATCTATATTCATCACAGATATTGGTCTATAGTTTTCTTTCCTTGTCCTGTCCTTATCTGCTTTAAGGATAAGGATAATGGAGGCTTCATGGAATGAATCAGAAAGAGATTCACCCTTTTGGATATTTGGGAATAACTTGAACACAGTGGGGGTTAACTCTTCTCTATACATTTTGTAGAATTCAGAGCTGAAGCCATCAGGACCAGGGCTTTTCTTTGTTGGGAGGTTACTTATTACTGATTCAATCTCCTGGCTTGTTATGGGCCTATTCAGACTTTCTACATCTTGCTGGCTCAATCTTGGTAGATTATGTGTATCCAGGAATTTGTCCATCTCATTCAGGTTTTCTTGTTTCTTGGCATATAGTTTTTCATAGTATCCTCTCATGATGTTTTGTATTTCTACTATGTCTGTTGTTATATTGCCTGCTTTATTGCAGATTTGATTTACCTGGTTTCGCTCTCTCTTCTTCTTAATAAGTTGCCTTAGAGGTGTATCGATTTTGATTATCTTTTCAAAGAACCAGCTTTTACTTTTATTTGTTTTCTGTATAGTTCATTTATTTTCTTTTTTTAAAATCTGTCATTTGGTTTTTAATTATCTTAAGCCTTATGATGGCATAATTTACAAATCTCTGCTGATGGAATATCTCCTTTACTTTAGTCTTTCTAATAAATTGGCAAGAACACCATTACCGATCACACACATACAGTAGTTCTTCAGTTTCTCTGTGGTTTTGGACGGTTGTCTAACAATCCTGAAATATAACTTAGTCTGACTAAGATAATAGGATTCAAAGGTATAATTTAACATGCTACTAAATCTTGTCACAATGACTTTTAAAAGCATCTGACCTTACAAATCATTTATAAATATGTGAAGTGTTACATATTCTTTATTTGATAGTATACTTAAGCAACACTAAAATGTCTTTCACTAAGTAAAAGGCAGGGTTTTAGATAAAGGGGATTCAAATTAAAATGATACAGCTAAGACCAAATATATAAAGTAGACATCACTACCTTATCTTCAGTTTTTGCCTTAACAGGTTAATAAACACAAATTAAAACACAGGTGAGTCTGCTTAGTTTTGAGAAGTGAAGGGATTTCACCAGCATTTACATATTCATATAACCAGTTGCATATAAGCCTAAATAAGACTAATCTCCAGTAGGCCTGTCAGCCATTCATGATCTGAGTTCTGGTGTAGGAGATCAATTAAAATATGGTACACATAAAAAAGGTGACATTTCTGTTTTGTCATAAATAAGGCAGTGGCCACCTATTACTCATTAGTAGCTTTTTAAAGATAAGCTATCAACTCTGCTCTTTCTGGCTTCTTTTTAATGCCAGCGAAGATCATTTTTGTTCCAGGGATATACTTCTTGGGATTCTCCAAATACTCCATCAGCGTATCTTCTCCCCAGGTAATGCCTTTGTTCTTGTTGGCATCTGTGTAAGAGAATCCAGGGGCCTGACCTGTCTTCCGCCCAAATAGACCATGGAGATTTGGGCAAGTCTTGTGCTTGCCTCCCTTTTCCACGGTGTGGCACTGGGCACACTTCTGAACAAAAATCTTCTTGTCTTTCTCAACATCACCCATTTTTAATTCTCTCTTTTGTCGCTCGGGAATATAGAGTAACCGCTCAGAAGTCAGACGACCCGCTCTCTCTAGTTCATTTATTTTCTACTTCACTTATTTCTGCTCAAGTCTCGGTTATTTCCTATCTCCTGGAGGTTTTGTTTTTGTTTTTGTTTTTCTGTTGCTTTTCCAATTCTCTGAGGCATGATGTTAGGTGATCCATTTGCCTTCTTTCTATCTTCTTCTTATGTGTACTAATAGTTATGAACTTCCCTCTTACGACTGCTTTAGCAGTGTCCTGAAGATTATGGAAACTCGTGTTCTCATTGTCACTGGCTTCTCTGAATCTCTTTTGATTTCAGTCTTTATTTCTTCAGTAGTTGTGTAGTCATTCAGAAGTAGCTTATTTAGTTTGCATGTATTTGTGTATTTTTGAGGGTTTCTCTTGAAGTTAAAATCAAGTCTAATTCCAGAGAAGATGCTGGATATAGTTTCTATGCCTTTGAATCTGTAGAGACTAACCTTGTGTCCTATCATGTGGTCAGTCTTCGAAAAAGTTCCATGTGGGGGTGAGAAAAAAGTATATCTTGTGGGTTTTGGATGGAAAGTCCTATGGATATCTGTTAAGTCCATTTGATTTATGGTATCATTTAGATACTTTATCTCTTTACCTATTTTTTTGTCTAGATGATCTATCCAGAGGGGATAGGGGAGTGTTGAGGTTTCCAACAATTAGTGTGTTGTAGTCTATCTCTCCTTTTAGATCTGTCTTTCCCTCACGTATGTGGGTGCTACTGTGTCAGGTGCATAGATATTTATGAGCTTTATATCCTCTTGATTGGTTGAGCCTTTTACCACAATGTAGTGTCCTCCTTTGTCTCTTCAAATAGTTTTTGTTTTAAAGCCTATTTTGTCAGAAATTAGAATCGCGACTCCAGCTCTTTTTTGCTTCCCATTTGCATGCAAAAAACTTTTCCCAGCCCTTCACTTTTAGTCTATGTATGTCTTTACCCATGAGGTGGGTTTCCTGTATAATCGATATTTATAGACTTGTCCTGAAGTTTAAGTTGGTCATTGTCTTGGTTGCCTTTTATTCCTTTATTTCTGGCTGTTAATTCTTTAGTTTTCCTGAAACAGTACACGCTTCAGGGTTTCTTGAAGAGCTGCTCTGGTGTTGGCAAATTCTTTCAGGTTTTGTTTGTATGGAAAGATTTTAATTTTTCCCCCCCATATGAAGGGTAGTAATCTTGCAGGATATAATAATCTTGGTTGAAATTGTTTCTCTCTTTACACTTTCAATACGTCTTCCCATTCTTTCCTTGCTTGCCTTGTTTCCATCAAGAGGTCTGGTGTTAGGCTGATGAGATGACCTTTGTAAGTCACTTGTTTCTCTCTTGCCAGTTTTTTTTTTTTTTTTTTTTTTTTTTTTTTTTTTTTTTTTTTCAGGGTCTTTTC
>NW_006209736.1:17309-39400 GCF_000334495.1 Tupaia belangeri chinensis | reverse complement strand
TCACCCCCCAGGGGGGATGGTCACGCCACAATCCCTTCTCCTCCATTCTCCTCTCGGGATCTTGGGCACGCACGCACACGCACCCGGCGTGAGTTTTAAGCCACCGGGTCCAGGATGCGAACCGCGGTTGACTACATGGGAGTACGGTGACATAGCCATTACGCTAACTGCTGGTTCCCTCCTGCCAGTTTTAATATCATGTCTTTATAAGTGGTCTTGGCCAATCTGGCTAAGATGTGCCTTGGGGAAGATCTTCTTGGGTTGATTCTGTTTGGGGTCCTTTGTATTTCTTGAGTCTGGATGCTTGAGTGCCTCTCTAGACTTGGGAAATTTTCTTCCAGGATTTCTTGGAATAGATTTTCCATGCCTGTATTAGTTTCTTTACCTTGTGGGATGCCATTTATTCTGATGCTTGGGCGTCTGATGGAATTTAGTATTTCTCATATATTACCCTCGTGTTTCTTTTGTGATTTTATCTAACTTTTTGTGGTGTTTTTATTTATTTCTTGTTTGTTTGTTTTTCTAGGTCAGAGGTTTTATCTTCTACATCAGAGACTCGATCTTCAGCATGGTCTAATCGATTTTTAATACTTTCAAGAGAGTTTTTGATTTCCTGTATTAGAGACTTCATCTCTAATAGTTCCATCTGATTCTTTTTCAGAGTGTCCATTTCTTCTTTCATATCGTGGAAGGACTTTCTAATCTCTTGTAGTTCATTGTCTCTTTTCTGTTCCAACTCATAGAAATTGGTCACCATGAAAGTTCTAAATTCTTTCTCTGACGTTTTGGTAACGTCTTCCGTTTTTACGAATGATGGAGGGGAGTTACTCTGTTCCTTTGATGGAGACATGTTTCCTGGTTTATTTAGACCTGAGGCTCTATATTATTAAAAGTTGCCCACTGAAACATCTGGGATGTGTGATCCTTCATTTGAAACATTGTAGTATGAACAATCTCAATCATCAACGTTTAGAGATTGTATAAAACATTTTACAGTCTCCAGGTTTGTTATCTTAGAACAGTGGTCCTGCAATTTTAGCTTGCATCAGAATCACCTAGAGGGCTTGTTACCACACAGACTGCTGAGAGTCACAACTGGACCGTCTGATGGCAAGATGTGGCATGTGGGACCCAGAGTTTGCTTTTCTAAAACCTTCCCTGGTGATACTGATGCTGATGGTGGAAAACTACACTTTGACCACACTGCACAAGACAGGACATCATAAGGACATCTAGAACTACTTCTAGAATTACTTCTAGCCACTGGAAGATGTATTCACTTTTGAATACCTCTTAGTAGAACAGGAGAATGTTCCTTCGACTAGGAGCAAGTGTGTTTCCCTTTTGCTGTGAATTGATGTGTACAGAAGTCTCTCTTCTGTTGTTTTTAGCAATGGGGTATCAAGAGGTGTATTCGATTTGGGTGTCTGAAGAGGGATATCTCCTTTTTCACAGGTGGTTGAGTACAAGGGAGGATCCCAGGGAACTTTACAATACTAGGGAATTTCAGAAATGTGATTCTAGACCTGTGTAGTCCTTATGGCAGGGTGGAGGATGAGGAGGAGAGGATAATATAAGAGGAAAGAAAAGAGTACAGCAGAGAATACAGGAAAAGTCACGCTAAACCGTGGTGCGATTTCTCCAGATGGAACTGGAGCTCTGCTGCAAAGCAAAGGTCAGTTTGTGGGGTAAGGAAGAGGAGGGTATTAACAAAAGAAAGAAGAAGAGGAAAGAAAAAAAAAAATCTGCCTGCCTGGCTAGGGGGTTGGGTCCTGGGCTAGGGAGCCTGGAAGTGGGGCAGGGGGCAGTGGTGCCCCTGTCTCAATGTCCCTTGCTGGCCAGGAGCCTAGGGATGGAACTGAAGCTTGGCTACAGAGCAAAGGCCAGTCTGTGGGGCAAGGAAGAGGAAGGTATTAACAAAAGAAAGAAGAAGAGCAAAGAAAAAAATACTGCAAACCTGTCCAGGGGGTTGGGTCCTGGGCTTTCCCTGGAAGTTGGGTGGGGGACAGTGGTGCCACTGCCTCAACGTCCCTTGCTGGCCAGGTGCCTGGGAATAAAACTGGAGCTCTGGTGCACAGAAAAGTCCAGTCTGTGGGCACTCTCTTCCTTTTTAAAGTTTACTCATTTATCAATATTTAAGCATTTAATTTTTCTGAGAGAGAGAGAGAGGAGAGAGAGAGAGAGAGAGAGAGAGAGAGAGAGAGAACAAACTCTATAGGATTCTGATACCATGATCCAGCCCCCACCACAGGCAGTCATAGATTGTGGATCCACATGTGCCCTGTGCCCTCCTCAGGGAGGTGTCCAGATGAGAAGTTCAGCCTTCCCATTTGGGTCAGCTTCACAGAGTGCTCTATTTTACTGCTGCACCACTGTTAAGCCCCCATTCTCTCTATACTGCTTTCAACATCCCAAAGAAACAGTTCTCGTTTTTCTGCTGCAGCAAATACAACCAGTACAAGATGGAGGGTGGATGGGATGGGATGCTCTTCTGTACTGCAAAATTCCCATTGAAGAAAGCAGAAATGAATGATAAGAGTTGGGAAACCACTATTGTTCAACCACCAAAGTCAAAATCAAATCTGTTAGGGTCCTGAATGAATCCTAAGGCTGATGGGTGAAATTTTGTTGGGGAACAAAATACCAGCATGGCATCAAAATAACTTGCAATACGCTGTTTATTGATCACAAAGGGGAAAAGGTAACTTCACAATGGAGCAATCTCTGTGACAAACACCTAATTAACTAATAGCAGTACTGCCTTTGTAAGGAGACAAACTGGCCTCGGGAGTCCCCAGAGGTGATTTTGTGTGAAATACTCATTGCCTACTACATAATACTTACCCAAAATGTTAAACATAAATGTACTCGAGACACAAATGTCAGGCAAACCTATGCTGTGGGCCACTTTCCAAGTAACAGGCCTAGGCTCCAGAAAAATCTCATTGTCCTAGAGGAGTTAAAACATTGGTAGAGTACCTGAGATCGGATGGCACTAAAGAGACATGACAACTGAATGCAAGGCCTTTCTTCCTTTTTCTCTTTCTTTTCTTTTCTTTTCTTTTCTTTTCTTTTCTTTTCTTTTCTTTTCTTTTCTTTTCTTTTTTCTTTCTCTCTATTTCTCTTTCTTTCTTCCTTTTTATTGGCAGAAGGCTCGTGTGCTCTTCAGGCAGGAAGAGAGAGAAAGAGAAAGCACACCTCAATCGGCATGGTCATGCCCCTATCCTTTTGTATTGATTTTTCCATTCTGTCAGTATCTCAGTCATGCACGCACACATGGCTGGTGTATTTGTCGAGCTGCCAGGACCGACATATGATGTGTTCCAGCTTCCTATGCACAGCAATTAACTGCTGCACCACAGGGGATGGCACACGATATATTTCTTTTTTGGCTTGTTGGTCGCCAACAAAATCCTTTGAAAGGATTTATCAGGACACTTGGGGACATTTAAACACGTACTGTGTATGAACTTACATATCCATACATATCACCTTATTAGCATATCACTGAAACATTTCTTAAAGTGATCACGGTATTGTGGTTCTAAGGGGGTATGAACTACTACTTAGATACATGCTGAAGTAATTGGGTAAAGTGTTTGGAACTTGTTAAGGAGAAACAAACAAACAAAAGCAACAACGAGAATTAATGCAATAGGATACCATGAATTTAAGAATTCTAGGAATTTTCATTGTACTCCCCTTCAACTAGATATGCGTGGAATGAGACTGGCCATGAGTTGTTAATGGTTGCAAGTGGGAGATGGATAATTGAAGGTTCCTTATGATGTCCTGTCTTGTGCAGTGTGGTCAAAGTGTAGTTTTCCACCATCAGCATCAGTATCACCAGGGAAGGTTTCAGAAAAGCAAACTCTGTATCAGAAGGTTTTAGAAAAGCAAACACATGCCACATCTTGTCATCGGACGGTCCAGTTGTGACTCTCAGCAGTCTGTGTGGTAACAAGCCCTCTAGGTGATTCTGATGCAAGCTAAAATTGCAGGACCACTGTTCTAAGATAACAAACCTGGAGACTGTAAAATGTTTTATACAATCTCTAAACGTTGATGATTGAGATTGTTCATACTACAATGTTTCAAATGAAGGATCACACATCCCAGATGTTTCAGTGGACAATTTTTAATAATAAAGTTTTAAGACACATAGGCTCAATCTTAGATAAACACCTCCAAATAGAAAAGAGGAACTATTCCCCTACTCAGTCTGTGAGACTAAAACCTTGACTTTAGAACCAGACAAGGACAGCAGCAGAAAAGTCAATCTCAGTCATGAACAAAATATGCAAAAATCACAAACGAAATTGAACAAACTGGATCCCCCGCCCCATACAAACCTTACATACCACACTAAGTTAAATTTATCCTAGGAGAGCAAGGCTGCTTTAAAATAAGAAAATAAAATAGAGATAAAAGGGAGCATGAGAGACGTTTGTGTGTTGCTGACATATTCTCTTTGTTGCTGTAGATGCTAATTGCATGTGCATGTTTAATTCTTGAATTAAATTTTTCAATGAAATTATTGAAGATAGTGATTTTTGTTCTTTCTGTATGGTAAGATCAACTTCACTACAGGTTTTGGAAATAGCTACCAGTGAATCAGTGTGCTGGCACATAAAATGAACAGTCTTGATCATTTCTACACAGGGAAAGAATAGAACTCAACATCTAGTCACGGGTTTTAAAACAAACTTTTGAAATGAGGAATGGAAGGTATGTTCCTTAATCTTAAAGGCAAGGAAAAAGGGAAGGAAAGAAGAATGGAAGGAAAGAAGGAAAAGAGGGAGGAAAGGAGAGGACAAATAAGTAAGGTAAAGAAAGCAGAGCAGAGGGTGTGTGTGTGTGTGTGTGTGTGTGTGTGTGTGTGTATAATGGCTTCATATTTACATTTAATTGTTGCACATCTCTATAGTACACAATATGGTCTTTCGAAGCATGCATGTCATACAGGACAATCAAATTAAGGATATTACCATATATATCATTTTCAACAGAGAACTTTACCTTTTAATATCGAAATGTGGGCAGCATTTGATTTAAATAGGGAAAAACAGGCTTTCTGGTAAAAAGGTGTACAGTTGGTGGCTACAGCCTCTGGGTTGGGATGAACTGCACTCACGATGGAGGCAGGGGAACCCAGCCAGAGCCATGGCCGATACAGTGGTAGCAGTTGGACTGACCATTGCTCCTGCTGGATTTGCAGGTTGCTATGTTTTGCAAGCCATGAAGCATATGGAGCCTCAAGTAAAACAAGTTTTTCAAAGTCTACCGAAATCTGCCTTCAGTGGTGACTATTACAGAGGTGGGTTTGAACCCCAAATGACAAAACAGGAAGCAGCATTATTATTAGGTGCAAGCCCTACTGTGAATAAAGGAAAAATAAGAGATGCTCATCGAGGGATTATGCTTTTAAATCATCCCAGACAAAGGAGAATCTCCTTATATGGCAGAGAAAATCAACGAAACTAAAGATTTACTAGAAGGTCAAGCTAAAGCATGAAGTATATGAGTTTAAGTTCCTATTAGTTTAAGTATATGGGTCTCAACATTTTACAATAAAATGCCTCGGAGCTGCAATTTCCAAAAATGATTTAACACAAGATAAGTCAGCCTTGGCCTAAGTTTGATTAAATTTGAGGATTTTTAATCAGACTACGGATTAGTTTAGAATACTTAGAAGTCTCAGTGGTTATGAACAAATGCATGTCATTTGAATAGATATATTGCTCATTAAGTAAATAATTTGGTATCTGTGTGTACTTTAAAAAGGCAGAGTGAAGACAGCCCTCGCTTCAAGGAGCCTGTAGGCTAATGGGAGACTGACAAACTAGTAATTAAAATATGTAATAAATGTTATGATGGAGTTAGCATAGAAACTTACTGGGAGGAAAGGCTGTTCAAGGTATGGCCAACTGGCCCAGGTACTTGGAACCTTGTATTTAATGGAGAATTTAGCCATAATTGTGACTTAGAAAAATTGATCTAGATATGTAATATTACTGAACAAATCCATATCTCATACATTAAAAACTGACTAGTATGATGAAAAAAATAAATCAGGAAAAATGAAAGAAGCTTGATTTTGCCATTTCCTAGACCTTGTGCTGGGTATTCTAGTCAGCATATTAAGAAACCCATAAGATCAATTATATTTCTATTAGTCACAGACTCACATAAAACTCCAGGGCATCTACAGACAAACTTTCAGGTATCATAGAGTTTGGCATGGTGGCTGACTTTCAGACCAATATTCTTTTTTTTTTTTTTTTTAAAGATTATTCATTTAATTTTACTTGTTATTATTATTTTTTTTTAATTTGAACAGAGAGGGGGAGAGAGAAATAGAAAGTGGGAGAGCAAGCTGCCAGGTCTAGGACTCAAACTACGGTTGGCCATGCAGGAGTCCAGTACTCTAACCACCATACCACCTGCCCGCCCCAAATCAATATACTTTTAAAAAGGTCTAAGGCATTTCTGTCAAGTAGGTCAAAACATAAATTTTCCTTCTGAATAGATACCAAATACAAGAGCAGCAATACTTTGACTAGAGTATCTTGGGATAGATACAATAAATGATGTAGAATTTCCGAGTGTTCAAAAGACAAAACTAAAAACTAAACTGAAAGATTAAAATATTTAAGATGCAGATGAATGGAGAGACGTTCCAAGCGGGGTGACGGGGAAAGGTAAATATCCTACAGATAGTCAATTCTCCCCTTACCGATGCACACATTCAGTGAAAATGAAATGCAGATTTGTTGCCAGTGGCTCCTCAGGGAATGGTACGTGCCGATCCTAATATTTAGATAGATGGCAAAAGGCAAATAAGATGGAGACATACTTGAGATGATGAATAAAATTTAAGAACTTGCCCTGGCAGATATCAAGATGGATTAGGGAGTGATAAGAACGAAGATGGTGTAGTACTGGCACAGGAATAGACACATTTATCCGAGGAACATACAGGGAGCCCAGAAACAGAGACACACAAATGTGGACGAGAATGTCTTCGGACAATGGCCAATATTCTCTGGGAGTGGAAATGCGCCCTAATTGAGACTCCCTGACAGAAATACAGATCGTTCTGAAATGTACATAATGGATTTTTAAAGGGTACGTGACAGAACACAAAGAACATGAGGAAAAAAAGTCATGCACACAAAATACTTCACATCCGAAGGGACCCTAGTCTGGGGGAAACAAGTCACCGGCAGCACAAAGCTCATCTTCACTTCAAGTTCACTTCAGAAGTCAGGACTGGACTAGACAAACAAGCACCAGAAGCTACCAGGAAGTGGGGGGTGGGGAGAGGAGGGGGGCGTACCACAGCGCATGAGCCTTAGGCATCTCACAGCTTATTGGTTGCCAGCCACAGCAGGTGGGAGGGACAAGCAGTGCTGGAAAGTCATTGGCCACTGTGGGGAAGGCGGGAAAGGGAAGAGGAGCTGGCTCTTCCCTCAGATCTCTTGTGCTGGCTGATTGATTAGGACCTACTGGAGGCTGGGGTAACCAGGAGCTGGCAAGCGCAAAACAACCCTCATTCTCCATGTCTCTTCTTTCTCCCCTCCCTCCCTCTCACTTTGATCGCCCACTCCCTTTTTCTCTCCTTCACCTTACCCGGGGGTGGGGTGGGGTGGGGAGGGGACCCCACCCTCCCATCACCCCCCACTCCACCCCAACCCTTCACAGAACCCCTGCCTTAGCCCCCTGAGCCCTGGCCCGTGGGCCCTTGGGCAAAGCTCAGGCCCCTCTCTTTGATTCAGGGAATGACTAGGATTTCTGAGGAGGAGGTGCTGCATGTGTGTGTGTGTGTGGGGGGGGGAGGCGGGGAGATTGGGGGTGGAGTTTGAGTGTATAGAGAGACCATGTTTTCAAGTACAATTTTAGAAGTGTGGAGAGAAGTTTGGAAGGTTGTCAGGAGGCTGTGGAGGGAAACCATGGGTGTGCACAGAAGCTGAGAGGATCTGTTGGCCCACCAGGAAAATTACTGCATTGAGAGGTTTACAGTTTCTAGAATCGTGCCTGGTGTTCCAGAATGGGGGTGGACAAGTGTCTGGGGAATGAAGAATCAATGGGATGAATCCGGGGATGAAAAGACAATATAGTACTTGAGAAAGGGGAGTGAATCCAGGAAAACAATATGATTGCAGGGCATGCAAGAGAATAATCACCCAAAAGGGAGAGCATGGGGACGGTTAAGATTAATGTGGAATGCAGGAAAAAATCAGAATGGAGAGTAAGGAGAAAATCAAATATAGGACAAATGTAAGAGAAATTATAGGATTGGGTTAAGGGGCATAAAATCATACGTGTGGAGTGAATAAATGCAGGCGATGAGGCAGATAAATGCTGGGGGATGCCAGCAATAGTAGCTGCTTTTGCCAGAGCATACAGTGATCTCTAGAAAGGGGGTGTAGCAATAGCTGAATCAGGCATAGGAGTGCACGTGTATGCCTGAAAATGGGATCTATGGTGGAGTGAAAGTAAGCAGGAAGAATGATGATCAGATTGCAAAGTGTGTGGGGGATTCGCACACCAAAGATTTCTTAGGAGGAGGCTATTGGTAGGTGGGCTTCCTGAGAAGAAGGCTACTTGAGCACGGATGTCTAGGCAAAGTTTAGAGAAAGCCATGGGAAAACAAGGAAGGGTAAACTTTGATTTCAGTGCTGGGGAGGTTAGACAAGAAGAATCCAGCCACTGCAGATAGGGGTTTTGGAGGGCAGAGGAAGCACCTTGGTAGATGTGTGTCATGTGATCATTCTGACCTCTGCTCCTGCCCCTAGAATCATGCATCGCAAGGAAATACCACCTGTACCCTGCTTCCCTGCCAACTCTGTACACACCACAGCGTTTGAGACCGGAGCCCCACGGGGGATGGAATTGGGTCCCAGAGGAGCTGTAGATCGATGCGACCTCTGTCACAGTCATGGCATCACTACCCAGATAAGAGGCCACAGGCATTTCTGCCTCTTCCAGGCCTGTGTGTGTCACAATTGTGCCCTCTCCTGGTAAGTACAGGATCTGACAACGGGAGAGGTCAGTTCTCTAAATGTGACTAACCTTAGGCTTTCAATCCCCCACATTAGGGAGCCTTGGAGGGTGTTGCCTGATGTGAGTGCCTTGCAGAAGGAGCAAGAGGCAGAGCTAAAGAAGCTCCTGGCTCAAGGACTGATAAAGACTGTGGCTGCCTCTCCCAACGCTCAGAACCACATGGAGAATTTGGCCACTGAAGCAGGAGTCCTCAGTGAGTGTCTCCAGTCATGGTGGGAGCCTGAGTTTGGGGGAAGAAGCGTGATATTTTGGTTACCTGTCCTAACTCACGTTAGAATTGTGGCCTACAGCAAGTTATTACTTGCACCTTAGCCTCCCCAAGTATAAAACACCAGTGGTGTGGTTTGTCAAGTGTTGGTATGAAAGAGAGATGTAATGGGTCAGAGAGATCCATGGTGGGATGAGACCCCAGACTGGAGTTGGGTAGAGTTGTTTGGTGTCACTGGGTAAAGGCTCATCAAGACTGTCCCTGGTCTCTCACAGCTGGGAAGGAGAGCCTCATGCCCCAGCCAGAGACCCGCCCTCCTACAACCCCCAAGGAGGTAAGCAGAGTATGTGCCCAGTGGGAGAGGCTTCCACCCAGCCACTACCTAGACCCCTTCTACTGTATCTCAAAGACAAGGTTTCCATCTCCAACACCACCACCAACTTGCCATGGGTCCTTGGGAAGAATCATTTCTTGTCCTTGGGCCTCAACTTCCCCTGGTGCAGAAATGAAAGAAACGATTGGCCATCCTTCACGATCTTCAGAGTTGTGATCCATCTTCAGAGCACTTATCCTCCTCCTCCTCAAAAACAAAAACAAAAACAAAAACAAAAAACAAAAAAACAAAAAACAAAAAACAAACAAACAAACAAAAACAAAACATGCCCGCATCTGCTCTCCCCATTCGTGGCCTGATGCCTCACTCCTGCCGGTACTGTCTGCCCTTATAGCAGCGCTCCAAAGGGGCCGTGCTGCTCAGCCAGCCCCCTGAACTTCTGACTCTGCCCCGTGATCCAACGACCTGGGAGCAACAACAGATGGCTTCTCTTCCCAGAGAGCCCTGCTGTCCCCCTGCCCTGCCCGGCATGTAAGTAGATGAAGGAGCATGGAGCTGTTTGTGTGTTGTGTTCCTGTATACCTACCAAAGCTTGTGCTTCATGCCCTGGGAGCTGGGGAGAAGACAGGAAGGAGTAAGAGGAGGAGGAGGAGGAGGAGCAGGCGGAGATGAAGGCTAAGGGGACGTCATCACCCCTGGGTATGGTGCAAGGGCAGGACTCTTCCAGCTTTGCCATGTCCTATTTGTGAGATTTTTGGACAAGCAATTTGATATTTTCAAAGCTCAACTTCTCTATGGGTGTACTGGGGACAATATTCCATGCCTATAGCATTGGAAAGAGCTCTAGCATAAGAACCGCCACAATGTAGGACTTCAAATAACAGGGGATGTTATTCCACATAGAACAATGGACAGAATAAAACAGCTACTGAAAAGCAGGGCCATGACCATGAGGAAGAAGCAAGAGACAGTGGCTCAGGACAAAGTCCAGAGGCCATTAGAGAAATGTCACTGGTTCCGAGCCAGCCTTTTCCTTTAAGATCCTTGGAGACTGGTTAGTACAAAAGCGAGAACCGGTCCCAGAAAAGGGACAGTAATCACACCTCTCCGGGCGCTTTGCCGATGAAAACACTGACACCCTTTATTTCCTATAACCTTGCTTTTCTCCCGGGGAGGGAAAGGCTGGCAGGAATTGGTATCTCAGGAAGTATACACCGAAAAAGAGCTATTGAAGAGACTTGTCTGAGCCACAGGGGACTAATGACCCAGCAGGCATCTGGATTCCAACATCCACATACTCGAACTCCTGCCCCTCTCTCTCTGTGTACTGGCAGTGCACGTCTGCCACAGGGTTTAATCTCCTACTCTCTCCACTCATTGTTTCTAGATGCTCAGCTGTGATCCTTCATCCCTGTGCCTCGCATAGCCCTCTTCTACAGCAGCCACAGGTCCTGGGAAAGTAGTGGAGTCCAGAACCATTGTGTGGTCTGAGCTTAGCGGATGAGGTCCTGGGAAGGCAGTAGAGTCCAGAACCCTTGGGTGACCTGAGCTTGGTGGTTGAAAAGAGCAGAGGGCCTTGAGGGTGGGACTGGGGGCTCAAGGGAACTGGGAGCTTGAGGGATAATTGTTGGGTTGAGAGGAGGTTGGTTTCATAGTCCCCATTTTCTCATGAGCTTTCCTTTGCAGGTCGTCAAAGCCTCTGACCAGGCTTCTGTTTCTGCCTGCTCAGAGTGGCAGAAGATGCTGGAGGCTGCTGAGGCTCTGCTCTCTCTGAAAAACTCTCGCCTGGCCCCTTCTGTTTCCATCTCCACACACCAGCCCTGCAACCCACCAGGTGGCCTGCTCTTTGAAAGTCGAAAATAGAGGTTGGGAGTGAAGGGGTAAGGGGAGGGTGCTGTGGTAGGTAGGGGCAAACTGGGAAATTCAGGGTCTGTGGGTTACCCCTCCTTGGGTGCAGCCTCCTGTGTTCCTCGGTCTGCCTCCTGAGACAGTAGTTGAGGCCTGCTCAGTGAATCTTCAGTGTTTCAGGCTTTAGGCTGAGGAGAAAGTGTCCTGGCCCCAGAGGTCAAGAAACAAGGAAGTTGATGCCCTCAGGGCGGCAAGCCCTTGCCCTAGAATATGCATCATACCACGGGGAAGAACCAGGATTCCTAAATCCCCTCCCAGGGCTCTCTAACCAAACCCTTACTGCCTGCTGTTGTCTGTAGAGGGCATAGAGTGGTGATAAGGGATTAGTCTGGTAGGAGGACTTGTCCCTTTATTCAGGGAGCTTCCAGTCTTGATGTGTAGCCTGGATGGCTTTGTACACCGTGTTTAGCAGATCGATGTGAACCCAGGGCCCAGAGAGGAAGGCCTGGAGGAGCTCTGAGGAAGGAAAAACACATGAGGAGCCCAAGAGGGATGGCTGGTCATTCCAGGACCAAAACGGTGGAAGAGGCGCGGTATGTGAGCAAAGACGGAATCCTGGAGGAACTGCTGGAACAGAAGGGCAAGAGGCTGGGATAGAAAGGGACAAAGCGACGGAGGTCCAATCAGGGAAAAATGTCAGGCTGGGCTTAGAGGCTATCCCAGAAACTGTGGGTGGTGAGGAGCTGGGGAATGCTTCTGGCCCAGGGAAGAACATACCCAGATGCTTTGGGCTTCACAGAAAGGAATGTGGTGGCTGTGACAGAGGGGTTGGGGGAAACAAAACTGGAGGCAGGGGAAAGAGAGAAGAGACCTGTGCAACAGTCCTGGAGACAAATTACTGAGTAGGAGGGAAAGCTGGGTGGGGACATGGTAGTGACTTGGCTCTGGCTCCTTCCCTTCTGCCTACAGCTCCTGTGGAGATAGAGGACTCCAGTCTCCAGGCCCCTCTCTCCGCCCCAGGCCCAACAACTCCACGTCGCTGCCTACTGGACGCCTAAGGTGAATCTCCTCTTTAATCTAGGAGCCCAGAGGAAGAAGCCTCACCGGAGCACTGCCTATTTAGTATCCTGTTTCTGAATGTGCAAATTGTTCATGTCCAAAATGGTTAATGTCCTTTTGTAAGCCTTCAGGTGTTTTATGAGCTTTCAGACCTTTTTATTATGTGGAGCAATTTCTTGGCAGAAGGTGAATATTCTTGTACCTTCATCCCTTATTCCCTTGGTGGTAGGGTGGTTTTATGCCTCTTATAAAACAGGTTTGTTCAATCTAAGTAGACCGGTCTCTAAATGGGGATTTCTGTGATTTTTTATGCTAGAGGTGTTACCTATTGTGTGATATGTAGATGTTACTTGTGCTCCAATGTACTTACTTATCCACACATGTGGGAACATGAGGACATGTTTCCTATGTGTCAAGGTTTCTGTGCATGAACAAATAATAAACCCTTGTTGTTGTAAGATACAGAGATATGGTTTGTTTGTTATCACAGTATAACTTAGACTATTCGGACTCTTGCAGACTTCATAAATTCTTGTTTCAAAGTGAGAATCACCTTACTAAGTAAGTTAGATTTCTTTACATGGCTAGATAGGAAACTGGTAGAAGGAAAAAGAGTGGCACCTGACACTGGTGCTGCACACACAGGCACACACACGCTCACACACACACATACACACCCACGCACAAACACACGTGAACATACAGACTCAAACATAGATTGTTCAGTAACCTGTAGTTCTCTAACTTTAAAAAAAAGATTCTTTATTTTTTTTGCACACGTGTGCTCACCAGGAAGAGACAGAGAAAGAGAGAGAGAAAGTAATAAAGCACTTTGATCACATCGCAATCCCGCAATCCCTTCTCCTCCATTTCTCCCTCCTTTCATGATTCTGGGTACACACGCACGCACACACGTGGTGTGTTAATTGAGCAATTAAGTAGCTATGCTCTTTATCTTCTGGCATAGTCAGTTTCCAGTTGTCCAGAGGATCACAAGTCACTGTGCGTGCAGGATTACGCAGGTCATGTCACTGGGCAGGGCAGGCCAGATGGGCTCTGGCCAACTGTCGGTGCATGCTCTAACTAAGGAGTCAGTGGCTCCTTGGCTCTCAACAACTTTTGCCATGCAGGAAATTGGAGTGCTCATTGCCAAATCAACTGATTTTCAAGGGAACATGGAATTCTAGATTTCTGTGCAAAAATTACTCAATTTTATATCATTGGATCAGGTTTCTTCTCTATGCTCTTTCTACATGGGCCTAACCAGACATGTATGCAGGACAACTCTGGCCAATGGAATGCCAGTTTGATTCTAGTCCAACATGAATTTTATAGTGGGGGAAACTGGGGCCACTCAGGACAACAAGAACCCAAGAGGGGAAATTAATTGTGCCCAGATTGAAGTTCC
The DNA here is from genome assembly GCF_000334495.1 of Tupaia belangeri chinensis. NCBI lineage: Eukaryota > Metazoa > Chordata > Mammalia > Scandentia > Tupaiidae > Tupaia > Tupaia belangeri. The sequence continues at coordinate 25,477 of NW_006209736.1, read as the reverse complement.
AAAGGGCCAATGAAATATGATGATGAATTACTATCTTTCATTTATTCTGTGCTCACTGTATGCTAAGGACACACAGCCGCGCAGCAACTCTATCCGCTTAGAATTCTTATGGCCAATATTCCTATGAGAAGGCACACTCAAAGAATGAAGGTAATTTCCTCCAGTGTTTCTGGTGAATTTCTCTCTCTCTCTCTCTCTCTCTCTCTCTCTGTATTTCATATATACGTATTTCATATATATTTCATATATATATATATTTCATATATAGCAAGAGAGAGAGAGAGAGCAGGAGCGCATCAAATGAAAGGTTCAAAATTCACGCAGAAAACAGTCAGAAGGTTTTTTTATTTTTAGTTTTTTAGAATTATTTTATTTATTTATTTATTTTAATTTGACCAGGGAGGGACAGAGTGAGAGAGACAGAGAGAGAGAGAGAGAGAGAGAGAGAAAGAGAGGGAAAATGAAAAAGCAAGCCACCAAGTCTAGGACCAGAACCACAGTCGGTTATGTGGGAGTGCAGCGCCCTTAATCACTATGCCACCTGCTGGCCCCCAGAAGGGTTTTTTTGAAGTAGTTCTTTTATTTCCTATTCAAGGTAACAATATATAGTAATTGATCATCTCTTTCTTGCCTGTACTTGTTTCTTGATTCCTTACTGATTTTCTAAATAACTTCAGTCTCTGTTCCCCGTCCACACACACCACAGGCAGAATGAAAGGTCAATTGGGCATGCCTGTTGTAGACTCTTATTCCTTCCTCCCTAGTTTATCCAAGATGATTGATGCTAATGACATCCAATTACAACTATTTCTTTTTTTTTGGAGGTCTTGAGAAGTCAGGATTCTTATATTCTCTATCTAGTGACAGAGAAACAAACATGGAAAATAACTCAGATCATGGATTAGGACAGAATTCCATCATAAGCCTCCCTTTGTACCCTGATGCATCACTTGGAAAAAAATGATCCCAAATCTTGTCTTCTCCAGTGCAGAAGATTTAGTCCACATATTCCTGGAGGAAGGAAGCAGCAGTACAAGGAAGAGAATTGAAACTTTGATACACAGTTGTGTCTTAGGGTGAGTAGCTCTCACAGAGGAGTTGGATGACAGTGAGCATATTTGGGTTACAGCATGTGAAAGGAGAGGAAAGATGGGAAGAGAAATGAAGCAATGGCACTTTGGGGGAAGAAGTGAGACACTTTTCTCTATGCCCTTTCCTTTTTCTAAAGCCCAGCACCCTTCTGGACTGGGCTTTTCACACCTGACACTGGTGCCACATAGACACACACACACACACACACACACACACACACCCTTATGCACAAACACACGTGAACATACAGACTCAAACATACGTTGTTGGGTAACCTATAGTTTGCTACCGTTTTTCTTTTTTAAATTTTTGCCAAAGGGTGCATTCGTGCTTGCTGGAGAGAGACAGGAAGAGAGAGAGAGAGAGGGAGGGAGGACTTTAGTCACAGCACAATCCTGGAATCTCTTCTCCTCCATTTCTCCCTCCTTTCATGATTGTGGGCACATACACCCACACATGTGGCATGTTTTCCACACTGCCAGGTTTGGGACTCAGACTGCATGGTTGGCCATGTAGGATACAGTCTCCCTAACCACTATACCACTTGCTGAATTGTTCTCTAACTTTTTAAAAATCTCTTAATTGTGCATGTTGGTCATCTTAGGACATCTTTATAAATGTTAGATATCAAACCATTTTTGTGTACCTTACTCTGTCATGTACTACCCCATTCACAGATTTAAACTCCTATCATCCAGAGCGACATCTCTCTAGTATATCAGCATGAATTAGATATGAGCATATCCACCAACTCAGGGTATGGATCGGCTTCAAGCAGTAATGAGCAGGTAAAGGTTTCACAACAGGGTCTCGAGGGAAAGGAGGACGGTGGGAAATGCCATACCTAAGTTTTCACCTTTGCCAATTTCAAGATACCAAAGTGATGACAATGAATGCAGGGTTGGGAAGAGATGTAGTTCCACCATTCCATTACAACAAATGTAAATAACCCCAAGAACATAGATAACAGTAATAAGAAAATTAATTATGGAATTGGTGAGTTTAAAGCATGAGTTGGGTTTCCTTGTGATATAATGACTGTGATTGCTGGTCTATGTGATTTACTTTTTAATATCTGGCAAAAGCCCTTACAATGTAATAGTCGGCTGTTATGTTCCAGTGAATTCCAGCTCCAACATTTCACTGCTTTGACCTTGTCCAGAAAGACTCCTGGGTCACAGCGGATCTCACTAACACCGCAGGGCCATAAAGAGCTGCTGATGCTGATTTCTGACCCAAAACAGCTGAAAGTGTGTGACAAAGGAGGCTTTTTAAATAAAAATATAGAAAGGTCTTGGAAAATTTGAACTGGCAAAAGTGTTTACATGAGGATGTATATTTTTGGAGTGGGTCAAAGTTGGATAGATGTGAGTGAAGTGACATCAGTATTAGTTAAGGTTATACAGGGGTGTGTTTACCAGATCTCCTAAGGGCTAAAGGTATAGGATAACTGGTGTTACCTGGGCACTGGACGTGCATCTCTCACTGGAGAGACAGTCATTCACTATTCTTCCTCTGGTCTAAATATTGCATTTACCATATAACTTCTTAACATTGCCCCTTTTCACTTAAAAATATATCTTTGAGGCTCCTTGCTGGGCGCATTGTGTTATTTCAGTGAATGGATGTACAGACCACATTATGATGAATCTTGTAAGTATAAAGGCACATGTATCAAAAAAGATCATAATGTGTTACTTGCTCACCATGTGAAAGCCGTGTTGTCAGTGAATGAATGTGGTAGCCACAGTGTAATGCATGTAGTGAAGTGCTTAAAGACACACGAATTGAAGAAGTTACCAAAAAAAATGAAAATGGATTTTTTCGGGGGGTGGAGCATCATTGCTTTGTAGAGACAGACATCTCTCATTCTTCCATCCAGCTAGAAAAATGCTCCATTGTGTGGACATACCATAGTACATTCAACTACTCTTCTATTGATGGACAATGTGGTTGTTTCTATTGTTGCTGTCACAAATATGGCTGCCATGAACAACTTTGTGACATAATCTTTAATCATTTCTATCACCATATATTTGGGATGAATCCCTTGATGTGCTGTTGCTGTTTAAGAGGTAAAAACACAAGTTAACTTGCCCAAATCAAGTCAAATCTCCCTTCATAAAATGTGTACCATTTGCCTTTTCCCCATCAATTCCTGGGAGAGGAATTGTTTTCAGGGTTTCCCCAGCAGTGTTGCCCGGCTTTTGAGTTTTGCTTATCTCACATGTGACAAACGGAACATCAGTGTACATTTTCACTTGACTTTCATTGACAAAAACAAATTCACATATCTTTCTCATATGACTAATGGCCACTCTCATTTTCTTTTTCTTATGTACAGTCAGTTTATGCTTTTGGCCCAGTCGTTACAGGGACTCAGACTTTCTTTCTTTTTAAAAAATGTCTGTACATTTTAGGACTATATAAGGACATTTACCTTTATTTCTATGACATGAATTAGTAACAATTTTCCCTGTTTATTATGTGTGTTTTGACCTCATTTGTGCTATTTTGTTGGATATTTTTTGTAATGCAAAAGCATTTTATGTGTATTTAGTCAGATTTATCATTTTTTTGCCTTATTTCTTCTGAATTTTCAGCCTGACATAGCAAAGCTTTTCCACTCGTGAGGTACAGAAAAATGTCTCTTGTAGTACTTACGCGATTTCACATGTAAAATGCCAGTCCATGTGAAATTTATTCTTAGGTGGTGTAAGATAGAGGTTCGATTATTCCAAGGCCACTCCTTTAAAAGTTCCCCATGGGACTGACATCAGAAGCTACCGATCAAGGTAGCCCTCCTTTTCCCACAAAGACATTGAGTTAACAACAATGTATGGACCAGAATGTCTTTGTGACAATTGCAGAGATCAGTTGAGAAGCTACAACATGCTGGCCACTGCGAAAGCAGGAACAGAGTCCAGCAAAAGGAGGAGGACAATTCCTGGCATTTGGCGCACACACACACACACACACACACACACACACACACCTGCCCCGTCTCCATCTGTGCCCCTCCCTCTATGCAGCCTGTTATGGAGCAAGAAGGAAGAAATTCCTAAGTACAAGGAATATGTGGTGCCCCAGCTTCTCTGGGGTCTGCTGGAGGGCCTACTCTCTGTTTGTCTAAAGACTAATGCAACATAAGGTAGAGTACAGAAGGACCCGAAAACAAAGGCAAACGGCGAGTAACTTGCTGCAGTTAACACACTGATGCCAGGGGGAGAAACAGTCAGGAAACGTTTGAGAGTTCCTAGAACTTCCATCCACTGCTGAATGTGACATTCCAGTTTGGAGAGACTGGGAAAGTTGTTTGGATTTTCAAATGTTCAAATCCTAGCAAAAGATGAGAGGGTGGGCAAATCGACAGGGAAACATAGCCCAGTCACAGGGACAAAACAATATTTCTGAAGTCAGCCATAAAGAAACGCAGATCAGAACAGCTCCACCGAGCAGCAGTTGAGCCATGTACACAGAGAGCTGATTCCCAACGGCCCACCTACGTTCGCCCCCAACACTTATGACTTGAGATACACACTATGTTTGCATGCATGCATGGCCCGGAGATCCTAACCGGATGAAGAAATGGAAGAAAAAGGATTACATATTCCACTGGGATCTCTCTCTCTCTCTCTTTCTCTTTCTCTCTCTCTCTCTGCCACAGACAACCTTTAGTAATTAAAAAAGAAAGAAAGAAAAAGTAAGAAGCAAAGAAAGAAAGGAAGGAAGAAGAAAGAAAGAAGGGAAGGAAGGAAGCGAGAAGAAAGAAAGAATGAAAAAGAAAGAAAGAAAGGAAGGAAGAAAGAAAGAAGGAAAAAGAAAAGGAAGGAAGGAAGGAAGGAAGGAAAGAAATACCCTGCTACAAGCTGCCTGACAGAGAATTTTAAATAACTGTCATAAAGATGTTCAATGAGCTAAATGAAACTGAGACAAGTAACACATGAAACCAGATACATTGGTACATGAACAAAATGAGAAAATTGACTAAGGAATAAATGCTGTAAAAGAAACAAGCAGATTCTGGAGATGGACATTACCATAGTTTAACTTTTAAAATGTATCAGAGGAGTTTGACAGCAAAATTGTTAAGACAAAAGAAAAAAATGATTAAACTTGAAGGCAGGTTATTTTAATTTGTTTAGTCAGAGGAGTAAAAGAAAACAGAATAAACAAAGCGAAGAGAACCCACGGGATTTAAAAGGTACTATGAGGCTATCAACACATGCATTTTGGCAATCTCACTAGGAGAAGGGAACGAGAAAGAAAGAGAGCTCATTTAAAGAAATAATGACTGGAAAATTCCCAAGTCAGAGGAAGGAAATGGACATACAGGTCTAAGAAGCACAAATAATTCCGACAAGGTTAAATTCAAAGAGCACCACAGTATTCTCAAGCTGTCTCAAGAACGCAGTCTCAAAAGTAGCAATAGAAAAGCATTTTGTCACATACAGGACTGCCTCCATCAGATTATCAGTGGATTTCTCGACGGAAACTTGAAACACAATAAAAATGTGGGATAATATTAACCACAGAAAAGAACGCCCAAATGGAGAAATAGAAAAACATACATTTTCTTATATATCCTATTTTTTTCTCTTGATTGTTCTTCATCACGGTTTTTAGATATTTTCTTACTGGATTGCCCCACAGTTTGCAATTAACATCTTAACTTCAAAGACTCTTGTTCAGATTAACATCAACCGCTCTGCTTACTCAGTTAGCAATGAATCTTACTGGGGAACCCTTGCATGTGGTGAGCACTGCTTTCTCTCACCGCTTTCAACATTGCCTCACTGTCTTTGACTTTCAACTGTTTGGCGAAGATACACCAAGGTTGAGTCGAGGTCTCCTTGAGTTTATCCCCTTTGGAGTTTCTGTGCTCCTTGTTTGGAGATGAGCAATTTTAACCCAATTTGGGTTGTTTGGTTCATTGCATTAAACAAACATACTTTCTTCCCTTTCCTCTCCTCAGGGACTCTCTCACTGTGCATGTTATTGTGCCTGATCGTGTCCTACAGGGTCCCTGGGGCTATGTTCCTTTCACCTCACTCTTTTTGTTTCTGTTCCTCTAACCAGAGAATTTCAATTGGCTTCTCTTCCAAGTTTGACGATTCTTTGCCTGCCAGGTCGTTTCTCTTGAACACCTCTAGCGACACTTTTATTCTAGTTGTCATACTCACTATCTCCAGAGTTTCTACTTGGTTATATATGTACGCACACAGAATCTCTATCTTTGTGATGATATTTTCTTCTTCATGAGACATCATTTACATACTTCTCTGTAATTCTTTTGATGTGGTTTTCTCCAGCTTGAAAAAATTTGCAATGACTGATTTAAGGTCTTTGTCTACTAATCCCAAATGTCTGGTGTGTGGTGTGTGTGTGTGTGTGTGTGTGTGTGTGTGTGTGTGCGCGTGAAAGAGAGAGAGAGAGAGAATCGTAAATTTTTGTTGGAAACTGAAACACTTTGGATGATGGAAAATGGCAACAACTCTGGATTCAAAACGGCCTCTATTTAGGTTTCTTTTCCTTGTGGATTGGCGTTGTTTATGTTGCTGTCATTTGTGTGTTTAGTGACTTTTCTGAATAACTTCTACAAAGCCCGTATCCTCTGTCATGTCTTGCCACTGAATTTTCTACTTGGTTAGCTTAGGAGAAACCTAATGATTGGACAGAAATATCTTTAAGTGCCGGAAACTTAGACATCTCCCAGTCATTTCCCACAGGCCTGGCTCTCTGTGTCGTTGGGCATGTCTTCAACACGCAACCAGACAGTTGTCAAATCTTGCTTAGACTTCACATGTGTTTGCACAGAGCCTCAAAATGAACTGGAGTTGAGAGGTGAGGGATTTGGGGGGCCTTCGCAGACCATGGCCATAGGTGTGGCTTTCCGGATTCTGAGGCATATGTCATAGCTTTTGAAAGTCCCTGTGGACATCTCAAAAGGCTTTGGTTAGCCTATTGATTGCCGCAAGTGTTAGCCTATTACTGCCTGAGGAAGCTGCTATTTTAAGCGATGTCTTCACATGCTGTGAAAAATGTATCTAGGGGGAATCAGCAGTTAGCGTAATGGCTATGTCGCTGGACTCCCACGTAGTCGACCATGGTTCGCGTCCCGGACCCGGTGGCTTAAAACTCACGCCGGGCGCGTGTGCGTGCGTGCCCAAGATCCCGAGAGGAGAATGGAGGAGAAGGGATTGCGGCATGACCATCCTCTCTGGGGGGTGATTTCTTGCTTTCTGTCTCTATGTCTCTCTCTGTCTGTCTGGTGAGCACACGCACCCTATAGCGAAAATCTCTCTCTCAAAAAAAAAAAAATGTATCTAGGGAACAGCTACGTCAAACGGGGGCAGGTTCTGGGTCAGTGCTTACATGGAGAGCCATGCAGTTACAGCCTTCCACAGAACAACCACATAGGTCAAATGAAAGTTCTCAGGAATGTGGCTTTTCAGGAGATCCAACACTGTTCTGCTCCCAGTACTTCCCTCAAGACTACTGGTTTTCACCATGGCTACAGGCTGCTGGTTTTTGAGGCTACCTTGAATTTGGATAGAGAGTCATGGGCATATGGGTAAGTAAAATGCCGCATAGCTCACTGCTCCCACCAAGATTTGACCGTAGTTCTTCAATAAACACACCCAAGGTTACTGTGAGCTTTAGTCAAATTTTCAGACTTCTGAAAACATTAAGTCTGTCTTTTTAATGCTATTTCTCTCACTCTCTTATGAGCCGAGACTTTTTGGAGGTCGTTACTTTGCAGTTTTTTTTTACTTCATGTACACTTTTTATTCTAATCGTCTATCATGGTGTTTGTTACCGCATGGTCCTCTGTGCTTGCAACTTACACATCTCTCCACAAATAACTGTGTTGGTCTCCAACCCTTTGAAAGAAAGCACAGCACAAGCTCTGGAAACAAAGATGTATAAATACCACTTTTTATCACAACGTTGTCACTCTCTGGGAGACTCCATTTAACTGAAACATTTAAAGCCTAATGATTTCTGAGAACCAGCAGTTAGCGTAATGGCTATGTCGCTGGACTCCCACGTAGTCGACCGCGGTTCATGTCCCG
>NW_006209736.1:3825-17050 GCF_000334495.1 Tupaia belangeri chinensis | reverse complement strand
GTCCCGGACCCGGTGGCTTAGAACTCACGCCGGGCGCGTGTGCGTGCGTGCCCAAGATCCCGAGAGGAGAATGGAGGAGAAGGGATTGCGGCGTGACCATCCCCCCGGGGGGTGATTTCTCGCTTTCTGTCTCTATGTCTCTCTCTGTCTGTCTGGCGAGCGCACGCGCCCTACAGTGAAAATCTCTCCCAAAAAAAAAAAAAAAAAAAGCCTAATGATTTCTAAGCTGGCATCTGGCCACTAAACTATTTGTTTATAGCAGGATGAAGGATGTGGGTGTTTTGATTTATCTTTTTTCTTTTTCCGGCCACCATGTCTAAAATATAACCAAGTTATCACCTGAATATGTGGCAACACTATGGCTCATATCTGTGGTTACAATGAATTTTAGCCATAACCTATTGAGAAAAGCAAGATCCTCAACTGAGTAGAAGTGCTCGTGAAGTACTGCATAAACCTCCCATATGAAGAGTTACAAATGGAGATCCACTTGAACAACCACACTCGATTTTGAATAGATCCAGAACACCAATCTAGGGTACTCCACCAAAATGGCTTGTTTTTGTGTTGAGACAGCCAACTGCCCTGACAATTATCACTAGACATTGGGGTTAAAAGAAGTAGAAACCCAAGGGACCACTCTTCAAAGCACAGAGAAGAAATAATAGCTTCACCCTTCCCCTTTTGAATCAACCTCTGCATATCAACAAATATCACCTGGTCATTGACCAAGGATGCCCATGGTAGCCTGAGACCTGAGTTTACATAGAATTTCTATGTCAGTGAAACCCTTCGAATTGTGGGAAGTACCTGCTAACTAGCAACCAGTGCATTCAAGGTTTGATGTCACAAGTTATTCTGGTTCCTTGGATGAATATGTCCAGAAATCTGTTGCCCAACCTCAAATGACAATATGTTATTTAAGAGTGGAGATAAATTTAGACAAATTTTACTTTGAAGTGAGACTCTACCACTTCTTAGCTGTGTAAGCTTAGACAAGATCCTTTGTCTCTCTTCTGCTCAGATTCTTACTTGGAAAACTGAAGATAACAAAGGGATTGTGGGATTAAATTTTCCAAGGCTTGGAATCAATTAGCATGCTATCTGTCAAGCAGATAAGATTCTAAAATATTGCATCTGATTGCTAGTTGATTGATATCAAAATGCCATAAGCACCCAAAGTTTATGATAGTTACCCAAACAAATTAAGAGATTCGGAATCTAGCTGCCTCATTTGACCAACGATGAGCTGCTTCCTCCACGTGTTTGTATGAATGAGCAGCAGCCAGGAGGAAGAAAGAGTCTCTGAGTTAAGGACTTTCCCTGTTATGCTTTGTGATTCTGGGTGACATCAAAATCAAACCTCCTAGGGACCAGCTGATGGCGTAATGGCTACATCGCTGGACTCCTATATAGTAGACCGCTGCTCAAGTCCTGGATCCCGTGGCTTAAACTCACACCGGGCACATGTGCATGCGTGCCCAAGACTGCAAGAGGAGAATGGAGGAGAAGGGCTTGCGGTATGGTCATCCCCTCTGGGGGATGGTTTCTCATTCTCTGTCTCTCTGTCTCTGTCTTTCTGGCGAGTGCACGCGTCCTATAGGGAAAAAAAAAAAAATCAAACCTCCTAAAGCTAACGAGTTTACCCGAATGACCAGTTTGTCACATTTACTGAGGTTTCTGATAGTCATTTTGACTGTTTTACAGGAATGCTGACCTTTGCTTGTTACAGACACATTGGCTGAATATTAATGCAGTAATGGTAGATGTGATTTAAGAATTGAAGGAAAATTTTTTTCCATTTATTATGTTTATTATTACTCCAATCTTTTTTTTTCTTTTTGGAGAGGCTTTTGCTATAGGGTGCGTGCACTCGCCAGACAGACAGAGAGAGACAGAGAGACAGAAAGCGAGAAATCATCCCCCAGAGGGGATGGCCACGCCACAATCCCTTCTCCTCCATTCTCCTCTTGGGATCTTGGGCACACACGCACATGCGCCCGGCGTGAGTTTAAACCACCAGGTCCGGGACTCAAACCGTGGTCGACTACATGGGAGTTCAGCGACATAGCCATTACGCTAACTGCTGGTCCCATTACTCCAATCTTAAATGTGGCTTTTTATTGATGACACAATTGTTTAAAAAATCCTGATATGAATAAGAATCTTTTGAATACTGTTGCTTACCTTTCACATGCTTTCTTTTTTGAAAAAACAGAATTATTTAAAAGAGAGACAGAGACAGTGAGAGGGAAATTAAGAAGTCACTCCCCAGGGTGGATTGGCCATGCCACAGTCCCTTCTCCTCCATTCCCCTCCCAGGATCTTGGGCACGCACTCACATGCGCCTGGTATGACTTTTCAAGCCACCAGGTCTGGGACATGAACCCCAGTCAGCCACATCACTACTACAGCATCTGCTGGCCCCCAAACCACAACTTTAAATTTATAACATTACACCTGGCATCCCCTCTGAACAACAGTTTCTCGTCATGGTGGACCCTAGAGATAAGGCACTTCGGGACTACTACAAGAAGCTGCTGGAGCACAAGGAGATCGACGGCCATCTTAAGGAGTTAAGGGAACAATGAAAAGAACTTATCGAGCAATAAGAAAAGTCTGAAAATGATCTGAAGGCCCTACAAAGTGTTGGCCAGACTTGGGAGAAGTCCCTAAGCAATTAACTGAAGAACACTTTATTATTAAAGTTGCAAACGGTCCAAGATATGTTGTGGGTTGTCGTCGACAGCCTGACAAAAGTAAGCTGAAGCCAGGAACAAGAGTTGCTTTGGATATGACTACACTGACTATCATGAGATATTTGTCAAGAGAGGTGGATCCACTGGTTTACAGCAGGTCTCATGAGGATGCTGGGGATGTTTCTTATTCTGATATTGGAGGGCTGTGAGAACAGATTCGGGAGTTAAGAGAGATAACAGAGTTACCTCTTACAAACCCAGAATTATTCCAGCATGTAGGAATAATACCCCCAAAAGGCTGTTTGTTATATGGGCCACCAGGTACGGGAAAAACACTCTTGGCACAAGCTGTCACTAGCCAGCTGGACTGCAATTTCTTAAAGGTTGTATCTAGTTCTATTGTAGACAAGTAGACTGGCAAAAGTGCTCGTTTGATCAGGGAAATGCTTAATTATGCCAGGCACTGCCAGCCATGCATTGTTTTTATGGGTGAAATAGATGCTATTGGTGGTCGTCGGTTTTCTGAGGGTACTTCAGCTGACAGAGAGGTTCAGAGAACTTTAATGGAGTTACTGAATCAGATGGATGGACTTGATACTCTGCATAGAGTCAAAATTATCATGGCTACAGACAGACCAGATACACCGGATCCTGCTTTGCTGTGTCCAGGAAGATTAGATAGAAAAATACATATTGATTTACCAAACGAAAAGGCAAGATTAGATGTATTGAAAATCTATGCAGGTCCCATTACAAAGCATGGTGCAATAGATTATGAAGCAACTGTGAAGCTTTCAGATGGCTTTAACGGAGTATACCTGAGAAACGTTTGTACTGAAGCAGGTATGTTTGCAATTCGTGCTGATCAGGATTTTTGTAGTACAGGAAGACTTCATGAAAGCAGTCAGAAAAGTGTCTGATTCTAAGAAGTTAGAGTCTAAATTGGACTACAAACCTGTATAATTTAATGTAAGATTTTTGATGGCTGCATGAGAGACATTGGCTTAATGTAACAATGAAATTCAGGAAAATAATGTATGTATTGGCAATAATCTCATTAAAAGTACCCGAATAAAGATAGGTATGAGTAACATCATAAAAATGACTAATTCTGTAATTCAGCTTTTAAGATTGGTACAGAAGAATTTGTATGTTTGTTAATGTCACATTTATTGCAGCAGAAATTACAAAAGAAGAGTGCTGAAGCTTTTCATATTTGCTGTGTGAGCATTTTGTACAACACTGAAAATGATTTGAGATAGTAGTACGAGAGCATGTGCTATGACTTACTTGATATCATTTGTCTTCCTCATCCCAAAAAAAGGTGAGTAAAATCTGTTTGACTAAGTTCTCAAAAAAAAAAAAAAAAAAAGAAAAAGTAACATTACAATTAGAATTATCACTTGAGCCAGCAATCTTGCTTCTGGGCATATATCCAAAAGGTATGAAATCAAGTGTTTCAAAGAGATGTCTGCAGTCCCATGTCCATTGGAGAATTTTCACAATAGCAAAGATACAGTACCAACTGAATTAACCTGCCTTCAAACACGTGAACAAATAATGAAAATGTGGTATACATACACAATGGACTGCTATTCAGCCTTCAAAAAACACCCTGCCATTTGTGACAACATGAGTGAACCTGGAGGCCCTAAGTGAAATGAGCCAGAGTCTGAAAGGCACATACTACATGATCTACTAATATATGAAATCTAAAAGAATTGAATTCCTACAAGTAAAGAGTACAACAGTGGTTTTGAGAGCCTGTTGGATGAAGGGGAGGGAAAGCAGAGATTATTGGTCAAAGGGTAGAAAAATCTTCAGTTAGAGAGGAATAATAAGCTTCTTTGATTTATTACAAGCATTATTAAATAATGATGTATAATATGAAATTATTAAAAGAGTATATTTTAAATGTCTTATCCACAGGGAACAAAATACTGGTGAGGTGATGAATATGTTAATTAGCTGGATTTAATCATTCTACATCATCTACATATCTCAAAACATCATATCACACTCCATAACTGAATACAATTATTATCTGTCAATTAAATAATTTTAAAACCAATTGAAAAAGAAAGCAATTTATACAGACTGCTGCTCTTGGAAAGAGGGAGGAGACACTCATTTTGCCATCCTTCCCACTAAGTACAACTTAAAACCCTATACATAAACAAACATAAGACTCTGAAAGGAACAGAGAAGCCACCAAATAGCCCTCAGGAAGTTATGGTGCTAAGTTCCCCGGGATTTGCGTTTGCCTGACATATCCCAGATTTGGAGCCAAAAATGGGCACCTACCAAGAATACCAAAAGTCACAGGGAAAGAAAAAGTTAAGGTAAAAATCACTCACAAACACACACCAAAGAAGATCACAGAAGGCATAGTCTAATAATACAAAAAACATTCCAACATTGACTGCCCTACTATAGCAATAAATTAAAAATAAATGAATAAAACAGGAACAAAATCTATATCCTTGTCCACACTCACCACATAAAAGGTGTCGGAGGGAGAGTAGGCTTCCACACTCATTTCCATTGGCTGAATCAAGAGCATCCTCATGCTCCCATGTCAGTTGAGGTTTTGGAGAGATTCTGAAATTAAACCCCCAGCTCACGATAAGGCGGCACTTTTCTCCATCCCTGCTAGGATGAAGCCAGAACTTTCGTCAGCACTTGCTGCTTAAGATGCTTCTCTAACTGTGGGCTAAAGGAGAAAGTCTCCTGGATTTTAAATTAGTGCAGCCATGGGACCAGCAGTTAACATAATGGCTATGTCACTGGACTCCCATGTAGTAGACCATGGTTCGAGTCCCAGACCCAGAGGCTTAAACTCACGCCAGGCGCGTGTGAGTGCGTGCCCAAGATCCCGAGAGGAGAATGGAGGAGAAGGGATTGTGGCGTGGCCATCCCCTTGGAGGTGATTTCTCACTTTCTGTCTCTCTATCTGTCTCTCTCTGTCTTTCTGGTGAGCGCACACACCCTATAGCAAAACAAGAAGAAGAAGAAGAAGAAGAAGAAGAAGAAGAAGAAGAAGAAGAAGAAGAAGAAGAAGAAGAAGAAGAAGAAGAAGAAGAAGAAGAAGAAGAAGAAGAAGAAGAAGAAGAAGAAGAAGAAGAAGAAGAAGAAGAAGAAGAAGAAGAAGAAGAAGAAGAAGAAGAAGAAGAAGAAGAAGAAGAAGAAGAAGAAGAAGAAGAAGAAGAAGAAGAAGAAGAAGAAGAAGAAGAAGAAGAAGAAGAAGAAGAAGAAGAAGAAGAAGAAGAAGAAGAAGAAGAAGAAGAAGAAGAAGAAGAAGAAGAAGAAGAAGAAGAAGAAAAGAAGAAGAAGAAGGAGAAGAAGAAGAAGAGGAAGAAGAAGGGGAAGAAGAAGGGGAGAGAAAGAAAAGCCCAGGTCCTGATGGCTTCGCTTCTGAATTCTAAAAACCTTTTAAAAAAGAGTTAACCCCCATTCTACTCAAGTTATTTAAAAATATCCAAAAGGAAGGAACCCTCCCAAATTCATTTTAGGAAGCCTCCATCACCCTCCCCCCAAACAGACAAGGACTTGTCGAGCAAAGAAAACTACAGACCAATATCTCTGATGAATATGGAAGCAAAAATTCTCAACAAGATTTTAGAAAATTTTATCCAACAACATGAAAAATATGATTATACATCACGACTCGGTAGGCTTTATTGCAAGGATGCAAAGGTGACTCAACATATGCAAAATCATAAACGTAATACACCATATTAACAGAACGAAAGATCAAAACCATATGATCATATTAATCGATGCAGAAAAAGCATTTGATAAAATAAAACATCCTGTAATGACTAAGACTCTCAGCAAAATTGGCATGAAAGGATGATTTCTCAACACAGTAAAAGCTATTTATGGAAAACCTTTAGCTAACATCATACTGAGGGGGGAAAAGCTAAACGATTTTCCACTAAAAAACGGTACAAGATAAGGCTGCCCACTTTCTCCACTCCTTTTCAATAAAGTGCTGGAAGTCCTAGCCAATGCCCTAGATAATGTAATCAGATAAGAGAATAAACTAAAGGGCATTCAAATAGGAAAAGAAGAAATGAAATTATCTCTAATTGCAGATGACATGATACATGTATACGTAGAAGACCTAAAGGTATTCACACAAAAACTCCTGGAAGTAATAAATGAATACAGCAAAGTAGCAGGATACAAAATCAACATATAAACATCTATAGCATTTCTATATACGAACAACAAGCAGATTGAGATAGAACTGAACAAAGTAATCCCATTTGCCACAGCCACGGAAAGTATAAGATACCTAGGAATAAAGCTAACCAAAGAGGTCAAAGACCTCTACAAGGAAAACTATGAAAATCTAAAAAAAGAAAATAAAAATGACACTGAAAAATGAAAGGACATCCCATATTCCAGGATTGGAAGGATTAACATAATCAAAATGGCAATTCTATCCAAATTAATCTACATATTTAATGCAATACCAATCAAATTACCAGAGACATTCTTCACAGATTTAGAACAATCATACAATTTTCTGGAATCATAGAAGACCCCATATTGCCAAAGCAATTCTGTGCATGAAGAGTGGAGTAGGAGGCATCTCACTCCCTGACCCCAAAATACATTACAAATCCATGATAAAACAGCATGGTATTAGCACAAAAACAGATATGTGGACCAATCGAACAGAATAGAGATCCCAGAAATAAACCCCAAAACGTATAGCCAACGGACAAAGGACACCAGTCAATCCAGTGGGAAAAGGAAAACCTCTTTAGCAAATGGTGCTGGAAAAACTGGGTGTCCACCTGCAGAAAGATGAATCTGGACCCCTAACTTTCACCATTAACAAAAATCAACTCAAAGTGGATCAAAGATGTATATATGAGACCTTAAATTATAAAACTACTGGTGGAAAACACTGGACAAAGTCTGGGAGACATCAGAGTAGGCAAAGACTTCATAAATAAGATCCCCAAAGCACAGGCAACAATCCCCAAAATAGACAAGTGGGAGTCCATCAGATTAAGAAGTTTCTGCACAGCAAAAGACAGAGTAATTAGTGAGAATCGACAACCCTCAGAATGGGAGACTATTTTTGTAAACTATGCCTCAGACAAGGGACTGTTAAACAGAATACACAGGGAACCCAAGAGTCTTACTCACCCTAAAAAAAAAAAATCAACTGATCAACCCGATTAAAATATGGGAAAATGAGCTAAACAAACAGCACTCTAAGGAAGACATGCGAGCAGCCAAAAATCACATGAAAAAAAAAGATGCTCAACATCCCTCCTCATAACGGAGATGCTGATTAAAACCACAATGAGATATCAACTAACTCCATTCATAAAGGCTAAGATTAAAGAAATAATAATAATAATGATAATGATAAACGCTGGCCAGCTGTGGTGAAAGGGGAACTCTCCTTCACTGCTGGTGGGCATGTAAATTAGTCCAGCCACTGCGGAGAACAGCATGGAGGTTCCTCAAAGATTTGCAAATAGAACTACCATATGATCCAGTAATTCCACTCCTGAGTATAGGAGAATGGATAGTAGAATGCTCAGTCGAAAAGTGCTTGCACATCCACATTTATTGTGGCATTATTCACAATTGAAATCAACTCAAATGTCCATGAATAAATGAATGGATTGGAAAAGCATGGTATGTATACTCTATGGAATACTACTCAGCGATAAAAATAGAATACATCCTGGCATTTTATAGAACGTGGATGAATACGGAAGATTTACTGCTAAGTGAAGCAAGCCAAGCTGTAAAAGAGACATCGCATGACTCAAGGTACACACACTCTATGGCAGAAACTGAAAGATAAGAGAATGTAAAAGCATGAAAAATGATAATGGGTACTCAAGACAGTGTCAGAAGAGGGTGGGTGAAAGGGAGAGGGTGAGGAAAGAAATTAAGGAGAAAAATAGAAAGGCAAGACATTTACGGGACGCAGAAATGGATCGTTGTCTGTTGATGATAATGTGTATAGTATCCTCAACTGAACTGGTGTGAGGTGTATTTATGTTGGGTAAATTCACTTTACTAGCTAAGTGATTGAATGTAGAAAATAAAATAAATTAAAATTTTAAAAATTAGGCTGGGGTTAGGGGGATTGAGGATTTGTTGGTCCAACAGCACAAGACTGTAGTTAAATGGGAGGAATCAGTTCAAGAGATCATCATGACTATACATAGTAACAATATATTGTATTCTTGAAATGGCTAATGGGTAGATTCTAAGTGTTCCCTCTCCAAGGGGGGGAAAAAAAAGATAAACTTGTAAGATAATTCTTACAATTCAATTCAAAAGATATTGAACTGACAACCTACTCTCCATCCATCCAGAAGCAGAGGGAAAGAAGGGCCACCTGACCTCAGCTCATCACTAAAGTACCCCGCCCAGGATAGTGTGTGTAAAGAGGGGCTGCATCAACCATCAGGAGCACCACTCCAGTTTCTGCAGTTGCAGTATAACTTAGACCCTCTGGATTTAGTCTCCAAACAAGGACAAGCAACAGTTGATTCCTGGGCAGGCTGGAATGGGCTCCCAGCATGGGCCCTATGTCTACTGCCTCTCCAGGGGCACCCAACCATTGTTCTTTTGGCCCTGGCTATTGGAACCCAAATTCTTAATCTAATTATGCGATTTTTAACCTCCCACCTAATGCCAGAAAGTATCAACTGCTTGTTGCAACCCAGGAAGCTATGTTTACTGCCCTCCTGTTAACTGACCCTCCTCAAGTATGATGTGGAGCAACTCAAGTCTGATAATTGCCTGAACTTTCTGTTCTGATATAGAGAATCTTGTGAGTGGTCTTGAAGTGCCCAGGGTTGATAGCTGCCTAGGCTTTCTGGTCCCCCAGGAGTTAGCTGCCCCTCCCCTGAGTTGTTCAGAGGCCTTGATTCCCTGCTTCTGTGCCAGCTCTGTATTAGGGAAGACACTGAGGCCCTTCCTGATTGGACACTCCAAGCATGCTGAAACTGCCCCTCCTCAATTCACAAATAAAAGACTGTGCTTAACCCCCATGGGGAGGGGGGTAGGGCAAAGATTCAGAGTGTTAACTCCTCCATGCCCTGCAAACAGAATAATAAAGAGTTCTCCTTTTTTTCTCTCTGGGTACTGCTTTTTAGTCCCTTGGTGTCTGTTTTTCCACAACAGAAAGATATTGGGTCAGTCCATTCGTGAGATCCTTCTGTTCTACATTAGGAAATTTGTTACAAGTTGTTTTTGTTCCTGTTGTTTTGTTTATACATGTACATAAGTTGCTGGTACATGCTAAAAGTTAAGGTTGCTAAAAATTTTAGATTCTGGTTACTATGGATATACGTAACTCTATATATAAGGTTGCAAGCTTAATAGAGCCTCCAGGAAATAGCAGATTCCACGGGATGGGAGACAGGAGAGAGAATGTGAGTATGAGTATCTAGTAAAACCTCTTCAAAGACACTCACATTGGAGATTCTCTTTAGAATAATCCTGTTACAATCCACCTACCCTCCACTCCAGGCTAAAATGCTCCAGTTTTCCCTTGGCATGCTTGCTTACCAAGCAGCAAGAGATCAATTCAGACTGGCTAGCCATCTCTACATAGGGCAGACATTCAGGCAGTCTTATCATGAGAATTCCAAAACTGACTTTGGGTATGCTTTAGTATGGGAGACAGGCTCTGGGGAACTCCTGTCCTTAGACCTGGTAGGACAGAGGTCAGGGCACAGGGTGGGATGGGTTAAGGTTAAAAGCTCCTGGCTGTCTTCTCCTGATATGGATTCTGTTCCTAGCTGCTTGCAAACAGGAAGTGTTTTTATTCCACCTTTGTCAATTTCTTGGGGGGGGTGGGGGGAGGGGGAAATGTTACAAGCTAGATTGCAACTGTTTTGTGGTTGCTTTGAGACTTTTCCAGTTTCCTTCGTCGGCCACATCCATGACGCAGGCTATATAACCCCTGTAACTTCCACAAGTCAAGGCCCAGACTTGAGAACATGAGCTCTGGTGGGACCACTGGCATTTTAAACCTGAGTTCTCCTACTCTTTGCTTGGCACTTGGTCTCTCAGTGGTCTGTTTTCTGCAACACTCCCTCCCTGCCTGCAGTATTCGCTCTGTATTCCCTTCAATTAAACTTTTCCCCATTTGAGATTCTCCCCTCAGCTACATTCCCAGGAACTAGGACAGATGTATTGCCTGACTCCAGTACAAGGTAGATGATCAGGAGGTTTAGCCATAAAAATGAAAGCTTAAATTATAACGGCATTCTCCAGCTAGAGCTTTTGTATCGCTGATATGGCAGATGTTTTGTATAACCTACAAACTGAGCTCTGTCCTCCTGGCATACTCAGCTGCTCTTTACAGGAGATAAAACCAACATGATCAATTGGAGTTTAGGTTCTCTTCTCAGGGTTGCATCTCTCTCACAGATCAGAACAGAGCTAGAAAAATTCTTAAATAACGCCGAGAAGTGCTTTAACAAATTGGCAATTCACATTAACCTTTAATTTAACTTTAACTCAAAGAGCACTGGAGAGTCATTGTAATCCTGAAGGCTGGGAACTTCTCCAGAGGGCAGGATCTAGAAAGAGCCCAGATCAGAGCCTCTGCCACAGAAGAGACTAAGTGTTTCCAATGTAGGAGACCTGAGCACTGGATAATGCCAACAACCAACATCCTCCTGTCCTCATTGGGGCATTGTCCCCAACATGGAGTTAGTCACTACAGATGGAAATGCCCCACGCTCCAAAGAGATCTTGGGATTTATGAGTCCATGCTGGCCTCTGAAATTGAGGACTGATGTGGCCTAAGACCCCAATGGTTCCCCTTGGAAATCTGGACCTGTCACTGGACAAAAGAGTGGCAACTAAGAATGTGTTTTTCATAATAATTTCTGCCTAAATCAGAAGTTAAGGTTGTTTCTAAAAGTAAACTCATGAGAATAAAAATCAAGGAAAAATTGGAAAATTGGAGACTTTCTGTCCAGACTTCACCCACCTGCTCCCCCAGATCTAGCCAGGACAAACCAATCACCAGTCATCTATAGTGGAGTTCTGAGTGTCCTCTTTCAGAGACTAGGACAACTGAAGACTTCTTGCCAAGACTTCACCCTCCTGACCCCCAGATTTAGCCAGGTTATAGCACTTTCTTTATTATCTCTGCATCTCTCCATCTCTCTTTTTTATTTTATTTATATTTTAATTAAAATATTTTTTTTAACTTCTTAGTTCTCTGATGCTCTTTTATCTTGCTAATTCCTACCTTATCCCCCATCCCCATAGGACAAGCCAACCGCCAGCCATCTATAGTTGAGTTCCGAGAGGCCACGTTCAACGTGGTTTTTATTTTTTGCTTTAAAAAATATATTTTTCTCTCTCTTCTTCTCTTTTTGTTGTTTTTATCTTGCCTTTTTTCTCTTTTTTTTTCTTTGTTTCCTTTTTCTTTTACTTTTCTCATTTTCTCCATCTCAGTTTATGAGACTAAAACCTTGACTCTAAAATCAGACAAGGAGTATGAGAAAGAGAAACTTTAAGGCAATCTCGATCATAAACAGCAGATTTAAAATTTCCACCCCAAATTTTAGCAATCTGAATGCCTCCCCTCAGTAAATACCAAAGATAATATACCATACTAAGATGCATTTATCCTAGGTGAGCAAAAGTTTCTTTTAATTAGAAAAACTAGAGACAGAAGGGAGCTTGAAAGGAGTTTATATGTTTCCAGTGTAGTTTGCTTGCTGTACTTGCTAATTACATGTGTATGTTTAATTCGTGAAAACTCATTAAGATATACACTGAAGATTTTTATACATTTTTGTGATAAGATCATCTTCAATAGAGGTATTGGAAAAAGTTATCAGTAAGTCACTGTATTCACAGAGTAAATAAACAGAGTCTTGATCACTATTACACATGCATCAAATTCAACATCTAGTCTCAGAATTTTTTTAACATATTAAAGACTTTATTACAGTATTGGCACATCTAAATTTGCATCAATTTGATACACTGGTGATCATTTTGCAGAGCTTAATAGTTGCAGTTTCATCATGGTCAGCTTGCTTTATGTCTTTTGTGCCCCTTACACCAACTCGTGCCCTCCTGACCCCTGCTGGGCGGCCTCTGCAGTCTGTCTTCCCTGGTTTGAGGCCTGGCTGGGTCCCAGGGAGAATATTCCATAAATGGCAGGGCCAGACAGGTTAGCTTGCAGGAGGAATGGGTTGGACAAGGAGTCTTCTTATTCTCTCAGGCTGTACCTACTCTGAGCTCTGGTGAGGTTTCCCATCCAATTCTGCCATCACTCCAGGATGCTCACTGTTCTGTTTTCCTTATTCCATTTCATCCTCTGGCATGAAAGCCTAACAGGATATTCTGAGCAAATTAACCCCAGTTAAGTTTCATAGAAAATTCCAGAACCTTGGGACCGGCAGTTAGCATAATGTCTATGTCACTGGACTCCCACATAGCCAACCACAGTTCGAGTCCCAGACCCAGTGGCTTAAACTCACGCCGGGCACATGTGCATGCAT
>NW_006209736.1:0-3789 GCF_000334495.1 Tupaia belangeri chinensis | reverse complement strand
TCTGTCCGCCCCCCCCCCCCCCCCCCGTGGGTGATTTCTCGCTTTCTGTCTTTCTATCTCTCTCTGTCTTTCTGGTGAGCACACGCACCCCATACCAAAAACCTCTCCAAAAAAGAGGAAAAGAAAAGAAAATTCCAGAACCTTAAATTGGTCTCAATTATTTATTTCTTTTCTTTACTTATTATTATTTTTATTATTACTTTCAATCACTGTATATCACTACAGCATACAAAATAAATTTTCCCAGCATGAATACACTGTATATTAATCTAGTAAAAAATATTGCCATTCACATTGTCATCAACAGATAATTTTCTATTTTTTTGTCCTGTACGTGTTTTTTTTCTTTTCCCCTTGATGCCCTCTCTCTCACCCTCCCTCATTTCCCACCCTCCTCACACACTGTCTCTACTATCCACAGTTGCTCTCCATGCTTTTATAAATTCCAGTCTTTCAGTTTCTGCCATAGAATGCCTCTGTTCAGTACATATTAAATGGGGACGTACAATGCCTCTTTTTCATAGTCCAGCTTGCTTCACTTAACAATGTATCTTCTATACTCATCCACTTCCTATCAAATGCTAGGCTCTCATTATTTTTTATGGCCGATTAGTATTCCATACTGTATATGTGCCACACTTTTTCAATCCATTCATCTGTTCATGGGCATTTGCGTTGGTTTCATGTCTTAGCAATTGTGAATAATGCCGCAATAAACATGGATGTGCAAGTGTTTTTCTGACTGAGTGTATTGCTATCCTTTGGGTAAATACCCAGGAGGAGTGGAATTGCTGGATCTTATGGTAGTTCTATTTATAGGTCTTTGTTTGTTGTTGTTTTAGAGAGATTTTTACTACAGGGCATATGTGCTTGCTGGAAAGACAGAGAGACAGAAAGTGAGAAATCACTCTGGGGGGATGGCCATGTTGCAATCCCTTCTCCTCCACTCGCCTGTTGGGATTCTGGGCATGCACACACATGCACTAAAGTTTTAAGCCACCAGGTCCAGGACTCGAACTGCAGTTGACTCCATGGGATTCCAGTGAGGTAACAATTATGCCATATGCTGATCTCATGCTGTATTGATTATCACAGCTTTGTAATATATTTTGGGGTCAGGGAGTGAGATGTCTCCTTCTCCACTTTTCTTGCACAGTATTGCTTTGGCAATATAGGGTCTTTCATGATTCCAGACAAATTCTATGATTATTTTTTTTAAATCTGTGAAGAATATCTAATAATTTGATTGGGATTGCAATATATTTTTAGATTAATGTGGGTATAGTTGACATTTTGGAAGAAATAGAAAATGACACCAAAAAGTGGAAAGATATCCCATGTTCCTTAATTGAAATAACTAATATAATCAGTTTCAATTATTATTAGTGGAATAGCAGATAAGAAATGAGGAAAGCCCCTGAATGGGAACAGGTTGGAGCAGTGTAGAGTGGGATTCATTCCCTGCTTCCTCTCATCTCTAAACCTGGGTTATATTACTCATCCCCTGGGAAGTGTGTACAGCAAATGGCCACTGAGATCAGGAACACATCTGAGACAAACAAACAGTGATTTAAAAGTTCATAAAGGATAATGTGACACGTCCTTCCTCTCATGATGATTCAGACCCAGTGATATGCAGGACAAGCACCACAATGAGAAGACAATTAAAGCAACAGCAACTTCCTAAGTAGAGACCCAGTCAACTTACTATAAAAATCTTCAATTCTGGGAACCAGCAGTTAGTGTAATGGCTATGTCACTGGACTCCCACGTAGTCGACCACGGTTCATGTCCCAAACCCGGTGGCTTAAAACTCACGCCGGGTGCATGTGCGTGCGTGCCCAAGATCCCGAGATGAGAATGGAGGAGAAGGGATTGTGGCATGACCATCCACCCTGGGGGGTGATTTCTCGCTTTCTGTCTATGTCTCTCTCTGTCTGTCTGGTGAGCGCACGCGCCCTATAGCGAAAACCTCTAAAAAAAAAAATCTTCAATTCTGATGCATTTTATGGAGCAGAAGGGATTGCAATATGGCCATTTCTTCTGGGGGAAGGGTGGTTTCTCACTTTCCTTCTCTCTGGACATGACTTTTTCTTGTTATTTTCTTCCCAATTATTTGGTACTCATTTCCTTTATCTACAACATCCTTGGTGGTTTAGATAGGTCTAGAATTACAGTTATAAAATATTCTAGTATTTTAAGACTCTCTGGGATCCTACCTTTTACTGAACCAGCTGCAAAAAAGAAGATACTTTTCCTTGTGCACCTGAAGAGAATACTCCTCCTTGGATCACATTGTGAAACACAACAGAATAGAGACTTTGGCAGTCTTTATTTCAGAGCAAAAAGAAACACACTTGCTCCTATTTGAGGAAACGTTCTCTTAAAAGGTATTCCAAAGGGAACACATTTTCCAATGGTTAGAAGTAGAAGAAGAACCTCAGGTCTGAATAAAGCAGGAAATATGTCTCCATTAAAAACACACACACACACACACACACACACACACACACACACACACACTCTCCTCTCTTTTTCTAAAAAAAAGTTTTAGAATTTAGTACATTCATGGTGAACAAATACTATGAGCTGGAACAGAAAAGAGACAATGAACTTTAGGAGATGAGAAAGTCCTTCCATGATTTGAAGGAAGAAATGGACACGTTAAGAAAGAATAAGATGGAAATGTTAGATGTGAAGTCTGTAATACAGGAAATCAAAAAATTTCTTGAAATTCTTAAAAGTCGATTAGACCATGCTGAAGATCAAATCTCTGATATAGAAGATAAAATTTCTGCCCTAGAGAAAAACCACCAAAAAGATAGAGAAAATAACAAAAAACATGAGGATAACATATGAGAAATACTAGATTCCATTAGGCTTCCTAACATCTGAATAATTGGTATCTCAGAAGATGAAACTAATAAGGGTATGGAAAATCTATTCCATGAAAACTTGGAAAAAAATTTCCAAAGTCTAGAGAGGCACTCAAGCATCCAGACACAAGAAATACAAAGGACCCCGAACCCCCAAGGCATATCATAGCCAGACTGCCAAAGACCACAGATAAAGATAAGATACTAAAACTGACAAGAGAGAAATGACAAATGGCTTACAAAGGACACCCCATCAGGCTAACACTGGACTTCTCAATGGAAACAATGTAAGCAAGAAAAGAATGGAAACATGTATTGAAAGTGTTAAGAGAGAAACAATTTCAACCAAGATTATTATATACTCCAAGATTATCCTACATATGGGATAAAAAGATTAAAATCTTCTCAGACAAACAAAATCTAGAAGAATTTGCCAGCACCAGGCCAGCTCTCCATGAAACCCTGAAGAAAGTCCTCTTCCAGGAAAACTAAAGAAGTAACAGCCAGAAACAAAGGAGTAAAAGGCAACTAAGACAATGGCCAACTTAAACATCAGGACAGATCCATTAAGATCGATAATAACATTGAATGTTAATGGATTAAATTCTCCAATTAAGAGACACAGACTGGCTGAATGGATTAAAAAACAAAAACTCTCTATCTGTTGCCTACAGGAAACCCACTTCATGGATAAAGATATACATAGACTGAAAGTGAAGGGTTGCAAAAAGATTTTCCATGCAAATGGGAACCAAAAAAGAGCTGGAGTCGCAATACTAATCTCTGACAAAATAGGCTTTAAAACGAAAACTGTGCAAAGAGACAAAGAAGGGCACTATATTGTAGTAAAAGGGTCAATAGATCAAGAAGATATAAAGCTTGTTAATATCTATGCGCTTAACACAGGAGCACC
>NW_006209735.1:0-2134 GCF_000334495.1 Tupaia belangeri chinensis | reverse complement strand
GGGGATAGTCATGCTGCAATCCCTTCTTTTCTATCCTTCTCTTAAGAATTTAGGCACACACGCACACATGCCTGGTATGAGTTTAAGTCTCCAGGTCTGGGACTTGAACCACAGTTGACTACATGCGAATCCAGCAACATAACCATTATGCCATCTGCTGGTCCCAAGTTACTGGATTTATTCCTGAGACTTAGCCATCTTTTTACTTTCTGAGCTTTTTTTTTTTTTTTTTTGCGAATATTTTTCTATAGGGCGTGTGCGCTCGCCAGAAAGAGACAGAGAGACAGAAAGCGAGAAATCATTCCCTGGGGGAATAGCCACCACCACAATCCCTTCTCCATACTCCTCTCAGGATCTTGGGCACACAAGCACATGCACCCGGTGTGAGTTTAAGCCACCGAGTCCAGGACTCAAACTGAGGTCGACTACATGGGAGTCCAGCGACATAGCCATTAGGCTAACTGCTGGTCCCTTTTCTGAGCATTCTTGACCTCAAAGATTGGGTCATGCATTAATAGAAACATTATAGTCTATGTACTCCTGGGGAGTACAACCTTGGCAGGGTGCGTTTGACCCCTCCAACAGAATGAGTTTTTACAGTGCTTAGCCTTACAACAAAGCAGACTCTAGGCACAGAAATAAAATCACCGCATGTTCTCTTTAAAATACGGAAACTGAGAAAAAGGGCTTCATGAACTAGAGAGGTGGAGAATAGTTACGGGAGGGTTGGAAGGATGGGGCAGGAGAAGTGGGATGCTCAGTAACAAAAACAAAATTGCAGTAGATGGAAGGAACAGGCTCTAGTGTTGCAATACACCGTGGGGAGAACATGGTTAACGACAACTTACATGTATCTGAGAGGTTAAAGAAGAGGATTTTGTATTTCCCAGCAAAGTAATGACAAATGGTTGATACTAATTACCCTGATTTTATCATTACACATCGTATTCATGTACTAGACTCATACTGAGGCCCCATAAACAAGTATAATTATTACATATATTAGAAATTTATTTTTGGCGAACCAGCAGTTAGCATAATGGCTATATTGCTGGACTCCCATGTAGTCGACAGCAGTTCACGTCCCAAACCCAGTGGCTTAAAACTCACGCCAGGCACATGTGCGTGCGTGGCCAAAATCCCAAGAGGAGAATGGAGGAGAAGGGAGTGCGGCGTGACCATCCCCCCTGGGGGGTGATTTCTCGCTTTCTGTCTCTATGTCTCTCTCTGTCCGTCTAGCGAGCGCACGTGCCCTATAGCAAAAATATCTCTCAAAAAAAAAAAAGAAATTTATTTTTTTTAAAGAATTTTATATATCATTATTATTACTTTTTAAGTTGATACAGGCACTCACAAGAGAGAGACAGAGAGGTGAAAAAGCTAAGCCACCAAGTCCAGATTGAACTGCAGTTGGTCATTGTGAGAGTCATTATGATGATAATAAAAAATTAAAAATAAAAAATAAATAAATAAATAAATAAAAAATCCTTATTTTGTTTATCTCCAGTTCCACTGAGGAAAAATCTGCAAGTTAGAATTGAATGAGAGTACAAATAAAGTGCAACTCCAAACAGCTCTGATGGATTCTGGAGAACCATCGCCAGCAGATAAAGCAATAATAATGAAATCTAAGAAATTCCACAGTATTTACCTATGGGTGGAAACCAAACTCCACATGTGGAATGAGTCATGGGTCTCAGTGCTTTGGGACCTGGGAGGGAACTGAAGAACTCTGGAGGCCATGAGCTAATCAGCATAATAGCTAAACACTTTCCTGTGCTTATCTGTAAGACACCTGACTTTTACTGTCTTTATTACCCACTGCAGCCACTTTCTGTGTGACGTTGACCATGGGAAATATAGAAAAGTCCTACGCTGATTTCTCTGACAGTGTACTGCATTTTTCTGTTGCTTGGTTGAAAGTTCAAATTCAAATAAGGGTGGGGGCTTCAGGACAGGTGAGTCTGGACACTGCACAAGATTGGAGTCTCATGGTTTTATTCCCCAACCCAGCTTTGCCTGCTCAGTTCCTGAATAGTGTGTCAGTGACAACCCCAAGGAAGAAAGCAGGAAGTAGAGTTATTGACAATGCATCCACTGATAAGTAGGGAATGCCTTTTTCAACTAAAATTTC
>NW_006209734.1:0-965 GCF_000334495.1 Tupaia belangeri chinensis | reverse complement strand
AAAGATAAAAACCATAGCACCCTATCAATTGGTGCAGAAAAAACATTTAATAGCATACAAAATCCCTTCATGAATAATACTCTCAGCAAAATTGGCATAGAAGGAACATTTCTCAACACAATAAAATCCACATACCACAAAGCCATAGCCAACATTATACTGAATGCATAATCTTTTAACTTCTTTACTTTTTGAAGTTTTCCAAATTCATAAAATGACTCTTCCATCATTGTGGCAGTCAAGGTTCTCACAAGAGAACTCTCACCTTAGCCATGACTTCTGGATCTGGTTCTTCCACAGACTCATCCCATGCCATTGTAACCACAGTTAAGCCAACGCTTCCACTCATCAGCTGGCACCTAGCCTTGGCTGCTCACTTGTGATTCTCATAGTCGAGGAAGGAGAACACCCGATCTTCTTTTTGTCATTGTGTTGATGAAAGAGGAGAATGTCCACCGAACCTCTGTGACTTTGGTGAATTCTTCCAAAATATTTTCTTTAGTCTAATTCTTTGGAATGGATCCAAAGAAAAGTCTGTTGTTTGCCACAGAAATTCACTCTCCAAAGTGTTGACCAGGGTGAATTTCATAGTTGTCACACAGTTTAACAGCTCCCTGTGCAGCTTCCTTTCCACAGAAGTTGATAAATGTATACCTTCTGTTCTGACTAGTCAGTAGATCCATCATGAGACACAGATCCATCATGAGACACAGAACCAGCCTTCTCAAAATGAGGCACCAACTCATCTTCATATAAATCTCTTGGTATTTTACCTATGAAGACCTCTGTTTCAGTTCCAGATTGCACACCAGAGTACACGCTGTCTAGTGGAGGACAACCCTACTTCCTCTACCCCATGGTTACGTCCACAGTATAACCCAATCCTTGCACCAAGGCCTTGCTCTTTCCTCGTTGGTGCGCTTTGTGGAGTCTGGTACCTTGCTCCCCTGTTTCTGTCTGCCTGT
>NW_006209733.1:0-3368 GCF_000334495.1 Tupaia belangeri chinensis | reverse complement strand
AGACATTTTTGTAGAATTTTGTCAAATCAAATCACTATTCAAATATGAGGGCATGATTAAAAAAAAATCTCAGACATAAGAGGTTTTTGTCACACAGAGATTCTCACTGAAAGCACTTTCAGATGAAAAATTTAAATACTAAAAGAGAATAATCTAAAATATTTTACCATTGTAAAAGAAGTAAATACAGTGAAATATCTAAGTGTGTTGTTTTTTCAAAAAAGGGAAATGTATTCATGTTGACCCAGAATTAAATGTCTAGAGTAATATAAATATGATGAGTGTTGGGAAGGAGATCAAAGGATGGAAGACTAAGCTAAAGTTCTGTTTAATTAGGGGGAAGTCATATTTAAAAAAAATTAAGAATAGATTAAATACAGGAAAATGTGGGCTAAACAGAAAAAGCAAGCTATGAGGAGACAAAAAAATTGTGAAAAAATGGAATTATATGAATTTATTTATTAAAGAACTATTTAATTTTGTTTATTTGTTATTTTTATAATGTGCTATAGGGCATGCATTCTCCCCAGAGAGAGACAGAGAGAAAGAGAAAGAGAGATAGGGAAAAGTGAGACAACCAGCCACCTGGTCTGGGACTGAAACTGTGGTTGGTCATGTGGGAGTCCAGCACTTTAACCACCATGCCACCTGCTGGCTGCATGAATTTATGGATTTTTTTTCATAGTACACATTTTCTATGAACATTTTTTTTTTGAGAGGTTTTTGCTATAGGGCACGTGCGCTTGCCAGACAGACAGAGAGAGACAGAGAGACAGTGAGAAATTACCCCCAGGGGGGATGGCCATGCCGCAATCCCTTCTCCTCCATTCTCCTCTTGGGATCTTGGGCACACATGCACACGCGCCCGGCGTGAGTTTAAGCCACTGGGTCCAGGACTCAAACCGTGGTCGACTACATGGGAGTCCAGCGACATAGCCATTATGCTAACTGCTGGTCCCTCTATGAACTTTTGAAGATTCTCCTATATGGTAGGAACAGGTATAAATATTAAAATAAATACAAAGACTAAACTCACCATTTCCAAGGCAAATATTGATAGATTTGACTAGGAAATATATAGATATAGAAATGTTTGCAGATTTTTTTTCTAATTTAATTTTTTGTAGTGGAAAGTTCTTTTACCAACCAAACTTCATAGAACATACCATACTTCCCAGTACAACATTTCTCATCCAATGTTTTATGGGAAAGTTTATATTTATATCCATCAAACTCAACTCAGTTTTTAGCAAAATAAGTTCAGGAAATAGAAGTTATTTTCTAAATACAATTGGTGAAGTTTTTTGTAGAAAATTAAAAAATCTTGGCAAACGTTAGCAAGGAAGATATTCATTTTGGATATTGCTGAAAGGCACCGCAGAGTTATACTACACTAAGCAGTTCTCTACCACTGTGCACTTGGACTAAATAGGTTTCTATGATGCCTTTCATAGTTAGCTTAGTGTTGTAGTCCCCAAGAAAGTTGAGAAAGTGTTGAAGAAAATTGTAGAGAAGGAAACAGAAATGAATTTAAAAAATCATATGGAGGAGATATATGTGGATGAAGAAATTTCGTTAACAAACATTCTGGTTTTTAGTGAACAAGAAGGGATGTTTTTCAACCTAAGAAGTTTATTACTGCATATAGACACTTTACTGTGTTTATTTATGTTGTAGAAAATAGATTAGAGACTTTTAATGGATGTGTAGTAAATTATTAAAACAATAAAACACTACAGCTTAGGCTCCTGAATGTTATTTTTACTCTGGATGCCTGATTATCAGCAATAAATTGATGACCTTAAATGGAAGATGCCTGAATATGAATATGAGGTAACACTACAAAGATCGAAAGTGATTGGATTTAGCAAGACTTTAAGATATTTCTAGAGGAGGGCCAACAGATGGTATAAAAGTTATGTCATTGGACTCTCACATAGCTGATCATGGTTTAAGTCCTGGACCTGGTGGCTTAAAACTTACTCCAGGTGCTTGGGTGTGCATGCCCATTATCCTGAGAGGAGAATGGAGGAGAGGGAATTAAGGTGTGGCTATCCCCCTGGGGAGTAATTTCTCACTTTCTGGGGCCAGCAAATGATGTAATGGTTACATCTCTGGACTCCCATGTAGTTGACCATAGTTCAAGTCCTGTATCTGGCAGTATTAAACTCATGCAGGGGGGACCAGCGGGTGACGTGGTGGTTGAGGTGCTGGACATTCCCACATGGCTGACCATAGTTCAAGTCCCGGACCTGGTGGCTTGCTTTCTCACTTTCCCTCCCTCTCTCTCTCTCTCTCTGTGCCTCTCTCTGATCAAAATAAAATAAAGGAATGAATAAATAAAATTTAATAAAATAATTCTTTAAAAAAAAAACAACTCATGCTGAGTGTGTGAATAAAATAATTCTTTAAAAAAAGAAAACAACTCATGCTGAGTGTGTGTCTGTCTGTGTGTGTGTGTGTGTGTGTGTGTGTGTATGCCCAAAATCCTGAGAAGAGAATGGAGGTGAAGGGATTGTGGTGGGGTCATCCCCTTTGGATGGTGGTTTCTTGCTTTCTGTCTCTCTGTATCTCCAGTGAGTACACATGCCCTCTAGCAAAAATCTCTCTCTTTCTCTCTCTCAAAAAAAAAGGTGTTTATAGAGATGGAAGGGATCACTATGTGGTAAAACAGTGTTCAATTCACCAGGAGAATAAATGTGTACGTATCAAATACATATCCTTCAAAATCTATGAAGAAAAATAGTGCTACAGAAAGAAATTGGTGAGTCCATTTTCATGGTGGGATATTTCTACATACATTGTTCATAAACAGTAGGTCAAATGGACTAAAACTCAGTAAGTATATCAGATTTCAAGAGTACAGTTAATGAGTTCTAAATGTGATGCTTTATTACCTTCAATTACGTCATTGTTGAAGGGTTAATCTGCCTATTCTTAAACCTTTTCAGGTAGGGAAATTTCAATATCTCTTATCTTTGAAAAAAAATTAATTGCCAGGGGTTACATGTGTTTTCCGGAAAGAGACAGAGAAACAGAGAGAAAGAGAAGGAGAAAGAAAGCACCCATCAATAAGGTGTAGTTAGGCTGCTATCCCTTCTCTTTCTTTTTTCCAAGCTGTTAGAATTTTGGGCATATATGCCCAACCCACCTTTTTTTAAATTTTAAGTTGCTGAAGCTGGAACTTAAATCACAGTCAGCTATGTGGGATCTGGTACCCTTACCCAGTAGGCTATGGGGCTGGCCCAGTGTCTCCTCCTTTTTGACTGGAATATTCCTCCCTGTCTTAGGTCTCAATCTTTTTTCTTATAGTTTCCACCGATTGGTTTTGATTCTATTCCACTTAATCATATAGAAAATACTTTATT
>NW_006209732.1:0-752 GCF_000334495.1 Tupaia belangeri chinensis | reverse complement strand
AGATTGGCTCACAGGAAAAATGTGGGGCCTTTGACTATATGCCTCCAGGTTGGATCCCAGCATTGCCTTTTCCATCTGCCTGATGGCCACCCCCCCACACACACACTAGGCCCCAAAGCAGTCCCAACTGGAGAGATCATTCTTTGATTTTGTGCCTTCTCACTTCTGTGCCCTTGCTTCCACTACATATGAGAATGATTTCTCATAATGTTCCTGCTCATGGGGAGAATGTTGAGATGCAGAATATGGGCAAGGAATACTGCTGGCATTGCCAGCCTCAGGCCCTTGCAGCCCCCTACAACCCCGAGCTCCTGCAGCTCCTGACCTTGCCACAACCCGCGAGCACCCTACCCCAGGTCCCTGTAACTGCAGAGTTTTGCTAGCTTTGCAAGCTTCAAAGGGATTGAGCAAACAAACAGGATGTGGATGAAAGCAACCCTTGCACAGGAGCTGCTGGGTCTGCTCTTGCTCTCCCCCTTGGACCCCTCCCTTGTCAACAAGTCAGGCCATGGAAAATTACTGACAGTACTTCCTCATCCCTTTCCCTGCTTATAAAAGCACCTCTCACCCAGGCTCGGGGTCCTTGCTAGTGGCTGCTGCATCAGATATTCACTTGGACCCCAGCGAGCTGGACAATAAAGCCTCTCTTGGACTTTTGTTGTTGTCCTCTCTGCGTCACCAAGGGCACGATTGATTTCTGAACCTAACAAAAGGAGTTAGGTTATTTGATTATTTAAAAAATTTTGTGAATC
>NW_006209731.1:0-2143 GCF_000334495.1 Tupaia belangeri chinensis | reverse complement strand
ACTTTTAATACTTTCAAGAGAGTTTTTGATTACAGACTTAGTCAATAACAACTCCATCTGATTCTTTCTCAGAGTGTCTATTTCTTCTTTCATATCATGGAAGGACTTCCTTATCTGTAGTTTATTGTCTCTTTTCTGTTACAATAGAATTTGTTCACCATGAATGTTCTAAATTCTTTCTCTGACATTTTGGTAATGCCCTCAGATTTTAGGATAGATGGAGAGTTACCTTGTTTTGTTTTGTTTTGATGGAGACATATTTCCTGGTTTATTCAGACCTGAGGCTCTTCTACTTCTAGCCATTGGAAGATGAATTCCCTTTTGAATACTTCTTAGAAGAACGTTTCTTCGACAAGGAGCAAGTGTGTTTCCCTTTTGCTGTGTGTGGAAGTGTCTCTTCTGTTGTTTTTATCAATGTGGTCTCAAGAGGTGTAGTCTATTCAGGTGCCTGAAGAGTAGTATCTAAGTATTCACAGGTGGTTCAGTACAGGGGAGGATCCCAGGGAATCTTACAATGCAAGGGAATTTCAGAACTGTAATTCTTGATCTGTCTAATTCCTCTGGCAGGGTGGAGGATGAGGAAGAGAGGATTATGTAAGAGGAAAGAAAAGAGTATAGAGGAGGATAAAGAAAAAGTTGCGCTCTGTGCTCACAGGTGCGTGACTTCACAAGGGGCCTAGAGATGGACATGGAGGTCTCATGCAGAGCAATGGCCACTTTGTGGAACAGGGGAGAGCAGGGTATTAACAAAACAAAAAGAGTGAAGAAAAAAATAATAAAATCCTGCCTACCCCACTAGGGGGTGGGGTCCTGGTCTTGGGAGCCTGGAACTGGGGTGGGGGGCAGTAGTGCTCCTGTCTGTTTCCCTTGCTTACCAGGAACCTAGAGATGGAACTGGAGGTTTTCTGCAGAACAAGGGCCACTATCACTAGGGGGTGGGGTCCTGGTCTTGGGAGCCTGGAAGTGGGGCAGGGAGCAGTGGTGCCCCGGTCTCAGTTTCCCTTGCTAGCCAGGAGCCTAGAGATAGAACTAAAGGTCTCCTGTAGAGCAAGGGCCACTCTGTGAGAATCTGATCATTTAAAACGAGAAAAAGTTTGTTAAAATGTTTTAAAGGGTTCACGTGTTTCTGGGGGATGCAGATGGAAAGTGAAAAATGATCCCCAAGGAGGGATGTTCATGACACAATTCATGTTCCTCCATTTCACCCTTCTTTCAGGATTTAGGTTATACAAGTACACGTGCCTACTGTGATTCTCAAGATACTGGATTCAGGAATCAAATCATGCAATTGGCCATGTGGGATTCTGCTGCCTGAACCTTCTTTCCATAGGCTGGTCTAAATTTTTACCATTCTGGATATTTTAAAAAATGACTTAGTGCTAATATATTTTATAATATTCACAACTCTATCTAAAGAAATTGTGTGTTCCATCTTAAGAGGGTACATTTAGAAATATTTACTTATATTAAATGTCTTCAATAAAAGATTTAGAATGTTGTTCTCCAACATACTATGTATATATCTCGGTATGAATGGCAGTATCAGTTACGAGAGAAACACTGAAGGATAAAGATACTCTACCACAATAACTAAGCAATGTATATAAGGTACTACTCAACTGAAATTAAAGAGAGACATTAAACTCCCCTGGGGACAGGGGAGTTGGCAGGCAGATTAAGGTACTGGAATCTTACATATCTGATGATGGTTCAAGTTCTGGAACAGGACCTGGTGGCTTGCATTCTGGAACTCATCTCCCAATGCTCAGTGAATGTGTGTGCCATATAGTCAATTAAATAATCATAACTAAAATTAAATTATATATATCTGAGAGAGAGAGTGAGAGAGTGAGTCAGTCTACACAAGCATGTGCATGTAAGTTAAGGCAGCTTGGTCCCAAATCTCTGATTGTGCCATTTTAGTCTCAGACTTGGAGGCTTCAAAATAACACTAACTTCAAAATCACTTTGGTATGTGAATGCATACCAAAAATCATGAGAGGAAAATGGAGGAGAAGTAATTGCATTTTGGCCACACTCCTAGAGGGGTGATTTTTACTTTTCTTCTCTCTCCTTCTGGTGAGAATGTACATACACTATTGTAAAAACTTTTTTAAGAAAGTATAAAAAGAGTTAGAGGCCA
>NW_006209730.1:0-1569 GCF_000334495.1 Tupaia belangeri chinensis | reverse complement strand
GGGGATGGGGGAGTCTGCTCCGGGGTGAAAGGATGGAGATGCAGCTCCCCCAGTTCCCAAGTCCGGCCCGGGCAGTCCCCTCGCTCCTCCTGGTGGAAGTCTCTACCTGGTACTCACCCGCTCATGACCCCTTCGTGATGCACTGAGCTCTTTGTCACCTGGTCTCCCTGAGGCCTGGACAGAAGCTGCGAAGTCAGTGGTTCTCAAAAGTTTCAGTTTCAGAATCTTATATGCTCTTGAAAATTACTGAGGGACCAAGGGTAATTGTGCTTATGTGGATTATAGTTTTTTTTAGGACCACACTGGGGTTAGGAGAGAGAGAAGCGAAACTTCGGGACAAGGGGACTCCCCAGTGCTGGGCTTCCCTGCGGCGGACTCCGCTCTCTGGAATGAGACCCCAGACTTTGCCCTGACCCCTTCGTGATGCACTGAGCTCTTTGTCTCCTGGTCTCTCTGAGGCCTGGACCCCGGTGGCTTACACTCATGCCGGGCGCGTGTGCGTGCGTGCCCAAGATCCCGAGAGGAGAATGGAGGAGAAGGGATTGCGACGTGACCATCCCCCCTGGGGGGGTGATTGCTTGCTTTCTGTCTCTCTGTCTCTCTGTCTGTCTGGCAAGCGCAGGCGCCCTGTTGCAAAAACCTCTCAAAAAAAAAAAAAAGTTTCAGTTTCAGGATCTTATTGCTCTTAAGAATTACTGAGGGACCAAAGGTAATTGTGCTTATATGGATTATAGCTATCAATATTTAGCATATTGGAAATTAGAACAATTTAAAAGTATATTTATTTAGAATATTAATAATGCTAATAACCTTAGGCATGTTAACAAATATTTTTATGAGAATTATTTTCGAAAATAAAAAAGAATGGATTTTTTTACATTTTTAAAGTCCTTGTCTGTCTCTTTAGAAGATCGCTGGATTTCCATATCTACACATATAGTTAATCTGTTCATATGAAAAAAAAATCAGCTTTCTGTGTGTATGTGGAAAGAGTATTTTCAATAGTGTTTTCAGATAATCATGTATAGTCACTTATTTTTTTGGGGGGGGGTTTGCTATAGGGTGTGTGTGCTTACCAGGAAGACAGAGATAGAGAGACAAAAACCAAAAAATCAC
Source organism: Tupaia belangeri chinensis (assembly GCF_000334495.1). NCBI lineage: Eukaryota > Metazoa > Chordata > Mammalia > Scandentia > Tupaiidae > Tupaia > Tupaia belangeri. The sequence continues at coordinate 453 of NW_006209730.1, read as the reverse complement.
ACCCCCTTGGGGGGGTGGCCACACCGCAATCCCTTCTCCTCAATTCTCCTCTCGGGATTTGGGCATGCACAAACACACACACACCCGACGTGAGTTTAACCCACTGGGTCTGGGACTTGAACCGTGGTCGAATACATGGAAGTAGTCATAGCCATTACATCAACTGCTGGTCCCTTCACGTTTAATATGACCTTGAAATGACATATGTTAGCTTCTTAAAGGCTATGTGCAGGGTGGAACCTGAACCAGTGTAGCTGAAGAGTTCATACTCTGCTACATTGAAATCCATGTCTGTCTTGCACATTGAATGGATCTTGCACTAATGCATGGTTTTTTAAAATAAGTGTTGTTTCACCAAATTATATAAATCTTCTGGTGTAGAATCTTAAATTACACATTATTTTTAAAGCTAAGTGAGTTAGTATTACCACAGATTCCACCAGAAAATATTGT
>NW_006209729.1:0-3152 GCF_000334495.1 Tupaia belangeri chinensis | reverse complement strand
CCATAATTTAATTGATCTCCTACACCAGAAATCTCATTATGAGTAGCTGACTTGATATTTTTCTTGGACACTCCTCTTTTAAGTAAGAGTGGCTTGTAGTTAGATGAATATTGTTGGTTTTTAAAATTTTGATACTAGTTTCAGTTCAGTAAATCAGTAACTATCATTGTTTGCCCTTTTGGAGGATATAATTGGTAATTCATTAGTAATGCTCATCTTTCTACAAAGATGGTGAATGCCATGTCAAAACCTATTGTAGATTGATTTTTATTAGGCTTACATGTTCCCGATTATATGAATATATACATACTGGGGAAATGCTTTCACTTCTCAAAATCAAGCAGACTCATATGTGCTACATTTTGGATTTATGACCCTTGAAAAGCAAGAACTGAAGATAAGGTAGTGATCTCTACTTTATATTTCTTAACTCTGTCAATCTAATTAGAATTCCCTATATCTGAAGCACTGCCTTTTACTCATTGAAAGACATGTTAGTGTGTTTTGTGTATACTATCAGTGTATGTACAGGTGAAACAACTCTTCCATTTTTGATGTTCACTGAAAACCCCTAACAATGAAAAGATTAGTAAGAGGAAATGCACCCAGACTTACTTTTTTAAAGAATTATATATTTAATTTTATTTATTATTATTATTTTAATTTGACCACAGAGAGACAAAGAGAGAGAGAAAGAGAGGAAGAGTGAGAGAGCAAGCTGCCAGGTCTGGGACTTGAACCATGGTTGACTATGTGGGAATCCACCACCTTAACTACCGTGCCACCTGTCAGTCCCTGAATTCTTTATTACCTAAGTAAGAATAAGTTCTGTTTCATAATTATCTTTAGACAACTGTTTAAAACCATATATAAACTATACAACTGTATATGTGTGATTGGTAGTGTGCTTTTGCCAACCTATTAGGATTAGATTAGAGATTACCATCAAAACAAATATGTAAATTATGTCATCATAAGACTTAAGATAATTAACAACCAAATGGCAGACAGAAGGTAAACTCAAATCCGTGTTACGCTGGATGTTGGAAATGGCCACTTCTGCTGCCCCTGCATGCCTTAGATCATATCATCTCCTCTCCTTGTGTTACTGGCAAAGACGTTTCTTTTAATAAGGAGCCCTTTCTAAGTATTTTATCTGCATTGGTTACCATTACTATGGATTTGACATGTCTTTGAAAGTTCGTTATTCATTCACTCCTCTTAAAGTCTTGCTAAACCCTGTGTTATACAACCAAGACTTGATGTCATCATGCTTTTTAGTAAACATACATCCTCGTACATGCAGGTTGAGTGACTTTGCTGAATTCATTGGTTTTCTGCATTTGGCCTTTTGTGTGAACATTGGTTTGTTCCTTCTGAGGGTAATTTCCATACGTAAATTTCCCATGGGATTTAGGTCATGGTTGAAAAGAACACAGACTTGGAGTTGCACAGATATGGTTTTCATTATCATGTTCACCACTTAATGCCAGTGTTGTTATTCGACCTCACTAAGCCTCAGTTTCTCTATCTTTAAAATAGGGACAATAATATGCCTCATACACATTTATATGGTTGAATCAAATGTGATGTGTTTAGCTCCCTGAAAGGCCTTATAATCACAGACTGGTGCCTTGAAAATTACACTGAATGTGTGTGTGTGTGTGCCCAAAATCCTGAGAAGAAAATAGAAGAGAAAGTATTGTCTCATGGGAAGCCCCCCTTTGGGGTTGATTTCTCAGGTTCCTTCTCTATTTTTGTCTCTTTGGCGAGCATATGGCAACCCTTCCCCACTCAAAAATAAATAAATAAGTGTTTCAGAATTTACTCTTTTCATGAGTAAAAGAGACAAACAAAGTGAGAGAAAGAGATCTATAGACAGAGAAACAGGCACTTCCAGCAGTGTCTCAACACATTATCAACCCCCAGCCTCAGCCAGTCTGAACTCATGGGTAAAAGTAGCCCAGCACACTCAGGGAGGTCTCCAGAGGTGAATTCTAAACTTTCTCTTGTGAGTTAAACTTGCAGTGTGTCATGTTTTATCAGGTCATCATCATTCAGTTCCACATTTGTTAATTTTAGCTTTAATTTATGTTTTGTTGGTAATTAGTGATATCAAGCAATTTTTCATATATTTGACTATGGTGTGTCTTCCTCAGAAATGTTTATTCACATCTTGATTTAAATTTGTAATCAGGGATATTTTTTTTCTTACTGCTCTTGGGTTTATTGAGTTTTTCATATACTCTTAATGTTACAGGAAAACAACTGCCCAGGGATGAAAAGCAGCACTCCAGAGAGATAGGAATACCCTGGTGATGTATGGAAGAGTTAACACACTCTGAAGCTCTGACCTCCTGTAAGGGTTAAGCACAGTCTTTTATTATGGAGTTTGGAGGAAATGGGTGCTACAACAGGTTAAGGGTTACATAAGCAGGATGTCTGTCTTTCCAAGGCCTCAGGTGGTTTTTATCATTTCAAAGGGGGAGAGGAAGTGAATTTGCAGAGGCCTGGAGAGTGTTGGCAGCTGTCAGCCTTGGGCTATTGTGAGTTCCAGATGTCTCCACAACATGAAGAAGAGTGGTCAGGAGATGCCTGGCACAGACAGGCCTCAGTGCAGCTGCCCACATCATTCCCCTCTTGAGCCTCCTCAATTACATTTAAGAAGGATCAATCAACAGAGGGATAGTCCTGGGGTTATGACAAGCAAGTGGTACTTTAAAGCATCAAGAGGAGAGTTTATAGGGGTAAGGTAGAGATGACATCTGCCACTGTCCTCAAGCTTTCGCCATGAGTAAAGCCGTCAACCCATGGAGTGACTGCAGCAGGGTTGTAGACTCCTTGTCAGGTCCCAGTTTTCTGGAACGTCACCTTGGTCAGCTGCTCAGGGTGGTTCTTCATCATCTAGGTCCCAGGGTCTTCTGGTACTGAGGCTGACTTCACTCCTATATGGTGACCCCACAGGGCTACTCCTGTAACTTTAACTGCAGTGGGGCTTACAAGCTCAACATATGACCCCAACCAATTGGGTTGTAATGAGTCTCTTTTCCAATTTTTAGCCCATACAAGATCTCTAGGCTCACTTGTGTCTACACAGTTTTCAAGGGGAACTGGGATTTTTTCTAAGGTGATTTGGGCTACTAAAGGGGGTG
>NW_006209728.1:0-772 GCF_000334495.1 Tupaia belangeri chinensis | reverse complement strand
GCTAACTGCTGGTTCCCTATATAGCAAAATTTTAAAAACAATTTTAAATGATGACCACTTCCTTATTTAATGTCAAAACAGAAATGTTTTCTTTTTTCTTTATATTTGTTACTTTATTTCATTTTTTATTTTTATTTATTTATTTTATTTTTATTATTTGTATATTAACTCATTAGACATCATTTAGATTGTGAAGAGATTTTACAAAGCATGATATACACTTTGGTCCAGCCCAGTTGAGACCACCATACATATCATCAACAGATAATAAATCTTATCTGTGTCCCACAAATATTTTACCTCTCCATTTTCACCCCGAATTTCCTACACTGTTCCCCACCCACACTCTCTTTTTACTTTGTCTCTAGTGTTCATTACAATTTTTAATACTTTTATGTTCTCCAGTCTTTCAGTCTCTACCATAGAGTGTGGACAGTTGGTTTATGTTAAGTGAAGACATACAATGTTCCTCTTTAATAGCCTAACTTGCTTCACTCAGCAACATATCTTCCATACTTGTCCACTTTCTATCAATTTTCAGGGTCTTCTTGGTTTTTTTTTATTTTTTATTTTATTTTTTTAATGGCTGAACAGTATTCCATGGTGTATATATGGTACAATCTTCCAATACATTCATCTGTCTGTGGACATTTGGGTTGGTTCCTTGTCTTAGAAATCATGAATAATGCTGCAATGAAAATAGTTGTGCAAGTGTTTTTCTCAACTGAGTGCTCACCTGTTTTTTGGGTAGATACCCAGGAATGGAATTGCT
>NW_006209727.1:0-1084 GCF_000334495.1 Tupaia belangeri chinensis | reverse complement strand
CCCTTCTTTTGTCCACTGGATCATCTCTTCATACCCATTCAGAATAAACTGTTCATTGACTCTGGCAACCTGCTTAGCAAATTTCACATCCCAAAGTGAAGGTGATGTCTCTGGTTCAGGTGCTTCTTCAGTAATTGCCTTAGTGTCAAAAATATTAAGTCTCTTCTCCTTAAATGTATTTCTCCTAAGACATTTTCTAAGATCACGCCGTCCTTTCCTGGCCAAGGTCACTGTCCAATCCTTCATCACACTGAATCTGATGCTCTGGTCTTGTACTAACTCTAGCTGTAACAGATCTGGCAACTTTCATATCTGACTTTATGTTCCTGATATTAATTTTAGATCTCTTTTCATCTATCTATGCCTTCACGTCTTTCTCATGCTGCTGGAGCTAGATTTGGTCCTCTGCTTGTTGAAAGGTAGGGATTCTGCAACAGCAGATGGAGTTGCCACCAACTCAGGACTGAGCTGCTCCTTTCTCTTCTTTGTTGTACCTTCTGTAGTTTTCTTAAGCCTGCCAAGTGTAACATCCAAATTTGCAAGTGATCTTGTGTTAGGTGGCTTTCTTGCTTGTACATTTACAGTACTTAATTCAAATTGCATGCCCTTAATAATATCTAACAAGTCTTTTTTTTGTATTTTCTTTGACATTGTTTTGGCTCTCTGTTCTAACCGATGAGATTTCCAAAAAAAACTTCAGACTTCTCATCTTTCTTGCTATAGATAACACTGTTGGTACCAAAATACCTTTGTATGTTATTTTTTGTCCTGACTGTTCTTCACAGAGCAGCCAGTAGCATGACCATAGCTACCATTGCCACCAGGCTTCCAGAAGGCAAAGGGTGGTGGGAAAATAGGCAAAGAGGTAGGAATGCTGAGACTGTAGGTAACATGGCCAAGAAACACCCTGAATTAAAAATGTCCTTTATTTCTTTAAGGAATTTAAATATACTTGGTGTAAGTTCATATTGAGATCGCCCTGCTAGTGCTATTTTTTTCTAAGTAAACTTATCTACCAAGCGGTGATTATTGGACTTTTCTTTTAACTTACTGGTGATTATTGGGCTTTCCTTTGTACTTTTAA
>NW_006209726.1:0-2220 GCF_000334495.1 Tupaia belangeri chinensis | reverse complement strand
TGTGGAGAGTCTAAAGCACCCCAGCATGGGTCAAAGACAGAAGGGGCTCCACCCTTTTGCGCTCACTCTCTGTTGCCCCTGGCTCAGACCAGCATGGAGTCTTGTAGAGGATGGGCACATGAGTGGTGAGAGGGTCCAAAGCACACCTGTGTGGGCAAAAGGCAAGAACAAGGACTCTAAGCTCACTCTATTCTGTCTCACTGCCATGGGCTTTTACACTGTGGGGCTTACGGCAGAGGGGTGAGGTGTGGGGAGAGTTCAAATCACACCTACATGGACAAAAAGTAGCAGTATGAAGTCTGAGATGTGCTGTCCTTCTGGGAATGCACAGGTGTGTTCCCTGTCTGCCACTGGTCACTGCAACCTGGGGTTTTATTACAGAGGCATGCTGGGAGTGGAGAGCAAAAATTTCAAAGCACACTGATTTTGGTAGAGGGCAGCAGTATGATGTCTGAGACATGGGGTTCTTTTGTTTCTCTCTGTCTCTCAGTGCTGCTGGCCCCTGGACTGTGGAGACTTAAGGTGGAAGGGTGCAGGGGATGTCCTGAGTACACTTGTGAAGGAAAAAGGGAGCATGAAGGAGTCTGAGATGCTCCGTTCTTATGTCACACTCTCTCTATCTCTCACTGCCACTGACTCCTGCACCATGGGAGCTGATGGTATAGGGCTGTGTGTGTGGAGGGTATCTAAAGCACACTTCCACAGGCAAAGCAGGAAGAAGTCTGAGATGCCCAGTTCTGTGCTCACTCTGTCTCTGTCTTCCTACTGCTGGTTTTTGCTTTGTGACACCTTATGGTGAAGGAGTGCTGTGTGGGCAAAAGACAACAGCAAGAAGCCTGAGATGCCTGGTCCTTCTAGGCTCATTCTTAGTCACTCTAGCTGCTGCTGAGTCCTGCATCCTGGGGGCTGAAGGTGGTGAAGGGCAGAGGGACAGGGTTCAAACCACGCCTGCCTAAGCAAAAGGCAGCAAGAAGTGTGAGATATGCAGTCTTTTTGCATTCACTCTATCTCTCCCGGCTACTGGCTTCTGCACTGAGTGTTTATGGTGGAAGGGCAGAAGGTGAGGCAGGGTCCAAAGCACACCTATGTGGGGAAAAGGCAGGAGCAAGAAGGTTAATATGCATGGTATTACTGTGCTCATTCTCTTGTTGCCTCAGGGTCTTGCAACATGAGGCTCATGGTGGAGACAGGGTGGTAGGGAAGGTTCCAAAGCATATCTGCATTTGTAAAAGGTGATAGTAAGAAATGTAAGATGCTTTGTACTTCTCTTTCTCTCTCCAGCTGGTTCCTGAACTGTGGGGGCTTAAGGCAAGGGGAGCAGGGAGTAGGAGTCCAAAGAACACCTGTGCAGGGAAAAGCAACTGCAAGAAACTGGGATGAGAATTCCTTCTGAGTTCACTGCTGGTTCCTGCAGGATGGTGACTTATGGAGGAGGAATGCAGAAGGAAGGGCTCAAAGCACATGAGCCTGTGTCACAGGCAGCAGCAAGAAGTCTGAGATACTCAGTCCTGTTTTCTCTCTCTCCTAACACTGACTTCTACACTGTGGGAACTAAAGGCAGGGCAAAGGGGAGCAGAGGCATGGGGGTCCAAAGAGCACCTCTGCAGCCAAAAGTCAACAGAAAGAACTATGGAATGTGTACTTCTTCTTTTTTTTTTTTTTAACAAGAGTATTGCATTACATTTTATTTACATTTTAAAAATTGGTTTTAACTAAAAGTGTCATATATTGCAATTTTCCTATCTTACATAATATAAAACAGGCTCTTATGGGTCAGTGGGAAGCACTGTGGATAAGGTAGTGGATCTCACATGGCTGAGTATGTGGTTCAAGTGCCATATCCAGTGGCATGAAAACCACGCCAGGCACATGAGTGAGTGAATGTTGTGTGTACACCCAAAATCACAGGAGAGAGGAGGCGAAGGTATTTCAGAATTGGCCATTCCCCAAGGTTCGAGGGTGGGGGTAATTCTTTCTGGTGAGTGTGTCCCATAGCAAAAATATCTTTAAAAAAAAGAAGAAATAAAAGGTAGGTCTAATACTTTTTCTACAGAATTTATCATCTTAATAAGACATTGTTGCTAAGTAGAAAACTCTGAAACTGCATAAGTCACAAAATTTGTTGAGGGACAGAAAAGGCACTGCAAGTCATGTCTGTGTTAACCTCAATATCATAAACAAAATTTTTTTTGATTTATTTTTTATTTCAATTTATTTATT
>NW_006209725.1:0-1447 GCF_000334495.1 Tupaia belangeri chinensis | reverse complement strand
AGGTGAGCTGTCCAGCCCCCTCCTATGCACAATTCCAGGCATATATCATCCAGGTCCCCTCCCTGGGTGCCATCCCTGGGGATACAGCAGCACATTCTGCCCTAATCTATTAACCATTTAGTAGTAAGTTACTTCATGTGTCATGATGGGTGTTGCATGTCCCTCTAGACCCTCTCACTCTGGAGACTGGATTGGGTTCACTATCCTGATTCTTTTGTGGGAAGGGGCTGAGAGATAGGGTTGGTATCATCCCGGGATAAGACAGGGAGTAAGTGAAAGCCATTGGACAGGGTACCCTCCACCCACTGGACTCTCCCAAGATCCCTGAAGAGACCAAGGTCCTTCAAGGATGGTGACAATAGCCCCTCTCTGGATCCAAGAAGTGAAAACTTCTCCTGCACCAGCCACTGCAGGGATGTGGTAGCTGGATGTATGCACATCTACAACCACTGAGCTGTGAGCTACATTTCCACCAGGAGGGTTCCCATGGCAGAGATGTACACTTAGGGATCCTGGCCTGTGTCACCTGGTCTCTATGTGCTCAAGTCAGTAAGAAGAGTTGGAAACTTCAGACCATTACTCATACTACTTTCTACACTTTTCTATCTCAAAGTTATTTTTCTCTCAGAATCTGTAGAAACAAATCTTGAGATTTTGATTTTATATAAAATTTGGATGAGGCCATAACACAAACATCATTCTCCCAACATTTTTAAAAGAATTATTTTATTTAATTTTATTATTATTATAATTGGATCAGAGAGAGAAAGAGAAAGGGAAAGTGCAAAAACAAGGCACCAGGTCTGAGATTCAAACCACAATGGCTCAGATGGGAATCCTTGCCTCAACTACCATGCCACCTACTTGGCCTGCAATATATTCTCCCGCCCTCACTCTTCTGAAGATATCTTCTACAATATCAGTTTATTGAAAAAGATGATTATAAACTTTTTTCAGGCACCATGTTGACATTTTAACTCCTTATGATTTATTTCCTGGCTATAAAACAAATTTTAGAACTATATCATAAGTATGGTCTTACTTTAAGTAGTACCTTTTATTACTATTGAATCAGCTGCAGTTTGGTGTCAGTGACCACTCCAAAGTTCAGGTGCTCACTGATGAAAAGCCAACACTTGAGAGACAAGTGTTGATGAAAAGGAAAAACAGTTTCATTCAATAAACTTTGACCTGAAAAGATGGTGAATTACTCTCAAAAACCATCTCCACTGAGGAAAATCAATCTGACAGAAGAGAAACACCTACTGTGGCATCTCTGGGAAGAAACACAGCATTGAATAAATGCCAATACTTCACACAGTGGATTGATGAGAGACTGACAAACTGTAAGAAAGACTGGATGCTCCTGGAGTACTGAATTTCAGCCTAGAGACATACAGGATGTGTCAGTTATCCAAACTTGGAGAAATTCCAAAGCCCTGTGCAC
>NW_006209724.1:794-1014 GCF_000334495.1 Tupaia belangeri chinensis | reverse complement strand
ATTGCTTTGATCTTGTATCTCCTTGCTTTTTTTAAAACAAAAATTTATTTAATTTTTGTCCAAGTGATCTTTCCAGAGGATATAGTGATTGTTGAAATCCCTAACTATTATTGTGTGGTCTATCTGTCCCTGTAGATGTAGCAGACGTTTTTCTGATGTATTTCAATGCTCCCCGGGTTGGACGCATGGATACTTACTGTTTTTTTTTTTTTTTTTTTGT
>NW_006209724.1:0-462 GCF_000334495.1 Tupaia belangeri chinensis | reverse complement strand
CTCCTTTCAGTATTTCTTGAAGATCTGGTCTAGTGTTGGTGAGTTCTTTCAGTTTTTGTTCATCTGAGAATACCTCCATTTTCTCTTTACATTTGAAGGATAATCTTGCTGGACATAGCATTCTTGGTTGAAATTGTTTTTCTTTTAATGTTTTACATACATCCTCCCATTCTTTCCTTGTCTACATTATTTTGTTGAGCAGTCTTGTGTTAGCCTAAAAGGAAATTATTGTAAGTAGGTTGACATTTCTCTCTTGCCTTTTTTATAATCGTGTCTCTTTTATTTTAAGCAAACTGTCTATGATGTGCTGTGGACAGGATCTTCTTAGGCTGATTCTATTTGAGTCTTTTTTGTATGTGGGTTTAAATGTCTGCATGTTTCTGTAGGCTTGGAAAATATTCTGCAAGTAATTATAAAGTAGATCTTCTATTCCATTACCAACTTCTGGGATATCTATTATTT
>NW_006209723.1:626-922 GCF_000334495.1 Tupaia belangeri chinensis | reverse complement strand
CCCCCAGCCTCAGCCAGACCAGATCATGGGCCTGTGCATGTGCATGCTCAAGGTGACCCCAGAGAGCAAACCTGGGCCTTCCCAGCTGCTTCACGGCTGCACCATCTGGCCCCTTCAACACTTCCTTTTAGATAATGGAAAGAAACTGGACAGGATCAATAAGAAAACAGAAAAGTTGAATAGCACTATGATTCAACTAGACCTAGCAGTCATGTATACAATACTGCACCCAATAACAGCAAAATAGACTGTTTCCTCAAGGATGTATGAAACATTTTCTAGGATAGAACAATTTA
>NW_006209723.1:0-569 GCF_000334495.1 Tupaia belangeri chinensis | reverse complement strand
CTGAAAAAGAAGAGGAAATTCACTCTAAAGCAAAAGGAAGGAAGACAATTGTAGAGATTAGAGCAAAAATTAATGAAACAGCACAAAATCAACAGAAAAATCAATAAAACCAAAAGCTGTTCTTTGTTTTAAAAGAACAACTAAACTGACAAAAGTTTAACTAGATTAACCAATTAAAAGAAAGTAAGATTTGGGACTAGAAGTTAGCGTAATGGCTATGTCACTGGACTCCCACGTAGTCGACCGCGGTTCGAATCCTAGACCCGGTGGCTTAAACTCACGCCGGGCGCATGTGCATGTGTGCCCAAGATCCCAAGAGGAGAGAATGGAGAAGAGATTGTGGCATGGCCATCCCCCCTGGAGGGTGATTTCTCACTTTCTGTCTCTCTGTCTCTCTCTGTCTGGCGAGCGCAGGTGCCCTATAGCGAAAACCTCTCCAAAAAAAAAAAAAGAAAAAGAAAAAAAAAAAAGAAAAAGAAAAAAAGGAAGATTCAAATTGCAAGAGTCAAAAAAGAAATTACTGCTGAATCTTCAAAAATAAAATAATTATACTGTAAACAATTATGCAG
>NW_006209722.1:0-506 GCF_000334495.1 Tupaia belangeri chinensis | reverse complement strand
GATCATATCAATTGATGCAGAAAAAACATTTAACTCTTAGCAAAATCAGCATAGAAAGGATAGTTCTCAACACAGTAAAAAGCCATATATAACAAATCCAAAGCTAACATCAAACTAAGTGGAGGAAAAACTGAAATTTCCACTAAAACATAGAACAGGACAAGTCTGTTGACTTCCTCTGCTCCTTTTCAACATAGTACCTGGAAGTCCTAGCCAATGCAATCAGACGAGAATAAAATAAAAGGCATTCATATAGGGAAATAAATGAAATTATCTCTATTTGTAGATAAAATTATCATATGCATTGGAATCCCAAAAGAGTCTATTAAAAAAAAAAAAAAAGAAAACTTCTGGAAGTCACAAATGAATGCAGTAAAGTAGCAGGATACAAAATCAACGTACAAAAATCTGTAGCATTTCTATATACCAATAATGAACATGCTGAGATAGAACAGAAGAAAACAATCCTATTTATAATAGCCACCAAAAAATGTAAGATGACTAGG
>NW_006209721.1:0-1302 GCF_000334495.1 Tupaia belangeri chinensis | reverse complement strand
CCAATCAGCAAGCGCGGGGCGGGGTCGTTGCTATGGCGATCGTTGTGGTTGCTGAGCCCTGGTGGTCACCTCTCCCAGCAGCCCATAGGCCCTGCCTTAGGGGTTCGGCCCAAGGTGGGCCTTGCCAATGGTGCGCGGGGCTGGCCCTCGGGGTGGCAGCGGGGGCCTTGACCTGGGGGACTGCGCTCTGGTCCTGGCTCTGAGAAGTGATCCTGTGGGACCTGCGACGCCGCCGTCCCCAGTCACTGGGAGCGAGCTCAGAGCTGGAAGTGTGTGCCCCACCCGACCCCCCCCCCAGCCCCGCGCCCCCCCCTGCCAGTGGATCCTGGTGCTCTCACACAGGGGAGTCACCCGCAGCCCAGTAACACTCCTAGACCTTTTCAGCCTGATTTCCTGTGGTGACCAGGGCTGTAGCTGCTCCTGGGTCCTGGGTTCCACTCCCTGACCACCTGGCATGCTCCAGCCACACAGTCTGGCTTTAGTCCTTCCTGGCTGTGCCTAAAAGAAGAATCTTGCATGAAACATTTGCAGTGGTGATAGCACATTCTATTAAGTTTAAAAAACAATACCAAGTCATTGGGTTTTACTAACGTTTTTAGATATAGAAATTTGGCAATTTCCTTTAAAAATGTTCCAATTCTTATTTTCATTTTCTACAACATCCTGATTGTGCTGTTATTTGAGAAGCCTACAAGCAGATTATTATCCTTGATAGGTATTGCTACTGGCTAGGGCTATTGTAGACCATGCCCTGAACCACAGTTCTCAACCAAGGATGATTTTGTCCCCCAGGAGACATTGAGCAGTGTCTGAAGACTTGGTTGTTGCTACTAGAGAGGGAGGGTGCTACTAGAAACCTAGTTGGTAGAGACCAGGGACACTGTTAAACATGGTAAGAATCATAAGACAGTCTGTGAGACTAAGCCCCATGTGCATGTACAATGGGCAAGGCTGGGAAACCCTGCCTTAGACCATGGCTGTTGGTCCTGGGAGCCCAGCAGGAGGCTAGGATATTAGCATGTGAGAAGAAGTAGGGATTTTCTCTGGAGTGGGGACTGTGAAACCCATAACAACAACTTTTCCTGCATCAGTGTGTCACCAGGCAGTACATGAAGCCCTATATGTTGAAGTTATCTAATTTAACTCCCATGAGAGTGCTACTGAAGTGGACTGTGTCTCCATTTCACAGGTTAGTGAGCTACAGTTCAGAGGGCTCAGAGCTATTGCAGTTAAGTGTGTGTGTGTGTGTGTGTGGGCGGGGGGGAGCTGACCTGAATCTGAGTCAGCCATCCCCACTGTGGA
>NW_006209720.1:0-1708 GCF_000334495.1 Tupaia belangeri chinensis | reverse complement strand
TGAATAGACAGTCCTCAGAATGGGAAAATATGAAAATTTGAAAATATGAAAATTTGAAAATTATGCATCAGATAAGTGACTGATAACCAGAATACACAAGGAACTTAAGCAGCTGTTCAGAAAAAAGTTGTTCAACTCTATGAAAAGATGGGAGATTGAGTTGAAAAAAACCACTCTCTAAAGATGACATACAAATAGACGAAAGGTATTTGAAAAAAAAAGCTCAACATCCCTCATCATAAGGAAAATGCAAATCAAGACAACAATGAAATACCACCTAAACCCAGTCAGAATGACTAAGATTAAAAAAAAAAAAAAAAAAAAAAGATAAGTCCTGGTGGGGGTGTGGTGAAAGAGGAACTCTCTTACAATGCTGGTGGGAATGTAAATGGTCCAGCCACTGTGGAGAACAATTTAGATATTCCTCAAAAATCTACAAATAGAACTACCATATGATCCAGCACTTCCACTGCTTGGTATCTACCCAAGACAGTAAAATTCTTAATCAGAAAAATGTTTGCACATCCATGTTTATTGCAGCAGTTTTCACAATTACTAAGACATGGAACCAACCCATATGCCCACTAATAGATGAATGGACTGAAAAAGTGTGACACATATACTCAATGGAATACTATTCAGCCATAAAAACCACCAAACCCTGGCTTTTGACAGAAAATGGAAGACTATAGATTTACTGCTGATTAAAGCAATCCAAGCTATGAAGGAGAGACATTGCATGTCTCCACTTAATATATACTGAGTGTTCCCACTCTATGACTGAAACTTCTTGACTAAAGGACATAGAAACAAAGTAAGTGGATGTAAATACCAGATATAGTGTGTGTGAAAGAGTAGGATCTGTGGAAGGACATTTAGAAGAAAAATAGGGAGTGACAAGCATTAATGGGACAAGAATTTATGAGACAAAGAAATGTGGTATTATCTGTTGAAGATATTTTATAGTTTTATCAACTGGACTAGGGAGAAATGATCACATCTTGAAATATTCTCTTTGTAAGCTAAATAATGCAAATGAATGTATGAAAGAAAATGGGATAAAATATGTAAATTTTTAAAAAGAAGAAATAAAAATCTTATTATCACATCAATTGATGTAGGAAAATCCTTTAATAAAATAGAGCAGCTCTTCATGATTAAAACTCTCAGCACAGGGGCAGGCCTGGCATGGTGGTTAAGGATGCTGGACCTCCACATGATAACTGCTGTTTGAGTCTCAAACCTGGTGGCTTGCTTTCTCGCTTTCCCTCTCTCTTTCTGGCTCTCTTGCACTGCTCCACTCTGAACATATTAAAATAAGTAAATAAATAAAGTTAAATAAAATAATTTTGAAAAAATCTCTAAGCATAAAAAATAGAAAAAAAAAAACCATTTCTCAATACAGTAAGAGTTATATTTGACAAACCCATAACTAATATCATAGTGAATGGAGAAAAGCTGTAAATTTTTCCATAAACATCTAGAACAATACAAAATTTTGTACTTTCTCCTCTCCTTTTCAATGTAATAGTGGCAGTAATAGCCAACACAATCAGACAGGGGAGCAAAATAAAAGGCATTCAAATAGAAAAATAAAAGAAGTAAAACTGTGTCTATTCACAGATGGCATAATTATGTACATAGAAAATACAAAGAGTTCACCATTACCCCTGGATCCAGGGATCAGTGGCAGTCAGGGAGGCCAACT
>NW_006209719.1:0-4132 GCF_000334495.1 Tupaia belangeri chinensis | reverse complement strand
TCCTTACTTAAAAGCCAAAAACTGATGAGATATTGAATAAGTTAATTATCCTGATTTAATAAGTACACATGTATGATTGTACTAAAAAATCACATATCACATCGTACTTGACAATATATGTAATTATTGTGTGTCAATTTAAAAATGTAAAATCTAAAAAGCAAAAGAAAAATACTGAGAGCCATTTAAAAAAATTAATGGGTTGGCCACACATGGTAAAATAGAGAGCATTGTACCGTACACAACACCACCCTGGTATGAAAGATACTGTGACTCTCACACCCTCAAAACAACTCTCAGGAATTTGCTGTTGCTGCTATTGTTTCTAACATTATTCCTTGGCCTTTAATGGATACAAAGAGAACTTCAACATTTTTCTTAGCCTCCTGATACAGATGCATGGTTTTGTGCATGCCTATGTGAATGATCACATGACTATTTTTTTCTTCCAAACAGTTATTATCCTTTATCAGGTTCTTAAAAGAATTGGAAAGAAAAATGGATTATAATGGTCTGGAAACACAACAGCATCACTAATCTAGCATGCCTTTGGTGACTACTGTACTTACCTCAACTCTTCAAACAAGGTTAGCCAGCTTTAGAATGGCTACATTCGCCAAAACACTAGTAGACAGACAATAAATTGGTGTCAGTGATAATGGAGAATTGTGGAAAGAGAAACAATGAAGAAAAGGTAAGAAATGGATGAGAGTGGAATACACTGTGAGGTGATTCCTCCTATGCTTCCAAGTTGTATTGTAGAGTCTGCAGTGAAAGCATCCCTTTACTCAAGGACTCTCTATTAAACTACCCAACACTTACTAAGTCTTTAGAAACACTAGACTTTTCGGGACCAGCAGTTATTGTAATGACTATGTCGCTGGATTCTCATGTAGCCGACCATGGTTCAAGTCCCAGACCTGGTGGCTTAAAACTCAGGCTGGGTGCATGTGCCCAAGATCCCGTGAGGAGAATGAAGGAGAAGGGATTGTGGTGTGGCCATCCCCCCTAGGGGGTGATTTTCGCGCTTTCTGTCTCTCTGTCTCTCTCAGTCTTTCTGGCGAGCACACGTGCCCTACAGCAAAAACCTCTCCAAAAAGAAACACTAGACTTTTATGTGTATGAAAATGCTCATTCTCATTTATTTCTTTGCATATTGTTTCATTATCTGTAGAAATAAAAACAGGTTTTCCCAAGCTGCTTTATCCCTCTCAAAAGTCCTACTTAAACAGTGATATAATCCACACCCT
Source organism: Tupaia belangeri chinensis (assembly GCF_000334495.1). NCBI lineage: Eukaryota > Metazoa > Chordata > Mammalia > Scandentia > Tupaiidae > Tupaia > Tupaia belangeri. The sequence goes on along the minus strand of NW_006209719.1, from coordinate 2,882 downwards.
TTCATCTCTTCATTCTATGTAACTGTACCTGATGATTCCTGCTATTTGGTCAAGGGATGATTATGTTCTTTGAGCTTAAAAGATGGATGTAATCCATCACTTCCCTATTAGAAGACTCTCTAGGTTAGTGTCAAATCTGTCCATCCCTTTTTGAAAGCAGCCCTCCCATAGAAATCTGGGGGAAATGTATATCCCTGCTTTCCAGAGGGAATATTTTAATGCTAATAATGTAAGATATTGACCTCTAGAGATTATTCTCTGAACTTTTCCTTCTTATGCTCATCAGAAACATTTTAGATGTTGCAATAAATTTAACCTTTGGTTTGTCTACTGAGACTATGAGAATAGCAAGTTAACCCTTCACTTGTTCTGTTAACAATACATACAAGAGTGGATGTGTTAGGTGCTCAGACCCACCGAGAGTACTGGGGGGAAGGATAGGGGTGGAGAGGAGAAATTATAATGGATAATGAAGAGGATGGTAGAGAACAAGCATAAAAAACAGTATCATTGGTAAAAAAGAAAGCAGTAGATCACAGAGAAATACTTCTGCTTCACCTATGTTCTAAGTTGCTATTACTTGTGTTAGAAAATAAACTTTTCAAGCTCCTGTAATACATTCAAAGCATACCTGCAAGTATGATCCAGGGAAGGCAGTATGGTGTGTTGAAACCAGTGGTTCTATTCTTTGGGCTACAGAAAGTCCCCAACAAAGAACCACAGATTTATAGCAAGTGGCCCAAGTCTATATCTATATATTTATATCTCTCCATTACTGAGCCATTACAAATGTTTTGCAACATCATCATCACTTTCCAGTATGTCTTGGTGTTCAAGTTAAGCTAGTGAAAGGAACATATGTGAAACGAGGAAAAAGCATACATCAGATAACATATATACTATTCTTGTATCTATATCTGTATATAATACATAAATGAATATATAAGGGTACTTTAAAAAGTTAGTGGAAAAGTAGAATTAAAGTACAAGTCTATTTTGGTGCAGAAAATTTATAATGCATGCCTAACTTTTTCTGATTGTGGATTTTTCATGAACCTTAAATAAATAATTAACACTGAATTTCATGTTTTCAAATTCATTTCTCTTTGTTTTACTAACTCAGGTTAGTAAAAAAAAATTATTAAAGGAATACATTTACTGAAAAAGTTATATATCAACAAATACTTAGTGAATACACTTTATATGATATGATTAATGTATATAATATTAATGTTTATAATTTTATACATAGATTTTTAAATTTATATAACTATTTTATTAGACAAGTTCTAATACTAACATATTTTTATAAGGAAAATATAAATTTCTCAGAAGTTAAGGAGTTTAGTCTGGTTTCACATTTAGTAAATTCGTACTGAACTCTATACTAAAGATTATGTTACTGCATGGTTTTTCTACTTTTCACACATTCTCTTTTCATAACTTAAGTTGAAAATGAGGGCTACCAGAAAGTAATGATGATGAAAAACATTTTGGATGGCTAAGTAATGGGATCTCAATTTGAGGAACTTAGAATTAATAGTAAGGAAATAAGGACAGGTTGAAATTCAGGTAGCTATGGAATATACAATTGAAAATGTTTAGTAGTCAGTGTAATTTCAAGTCAATACTGCAAAAGTTGGTTTGGAAATCACTATTCATGAATGATACCTTTAATTATGAGATCAGATAAGGACATTAAAAAATCCAGAGATTAGAGAAGCAAGTCAACAATAAATTGTAGGTTTACAATAACATTATAAGAATCCAAAAACTGCTAAAGATCACAAGAAGAATGTATAAAATATTATTCCAAAAAGTATTATGAAATCATAAAAAATAGCACTATAGAACCCAAAGGACTTCTGCATAAGAAGGTCACATGAGTTCTAGTGCCTAAAGCTCATATACATACAAATCCTGATTAAAGTAATCAATGATGATAGAAATGGATGAATATTTTGCATACTCGCTAGAGACTAGGAAGTGGTGCTTACTTTATTTTTCAAACTCTTAATTTTTTTTTAATTGTAAACATTTGTTGAGGACAGGTATCATGACTATATTGTTTCCTTGTATCTACCACCATAAATTTTTATAAGATGTAATTTATAGTATAGGATTAATAACCGGTCATTTGGTAAGTGAATGAATGAATAAAATTAATCAGACAACCTTGAAAAAGAATTTGAGAGGCAATTCATAAGTACCTTTCCTGAAAAATTACCTAAATAATGGTAAATTACCTAAATAATGGTTAATGAAATAAGAATCTCTTATAATTCTTCCTGAACCACACTAAGACCATTAATTTACAAGGCAGTAGATAGACAGGAGGTCAATCTTGGGAGACAACGAATAGTCTAGGAATCACTTTCATTGATGTGACTTATCAGCATAACCAACAGTAGTGGGAAACACCAGATGGGATATTGAAAATGGTAGTTTTCCCCCACAATGGAGTGTTATATTTTTCATGATGTAGTGTGGAAAATACTATCATTAAGGAGGGCTCATTCAATCTTTGGTGGACATTGGCTGTTTCTCTATACAATTTGCGTAAATACTTCTGCAAATACATCCTGCCTTCTTGATAAAGATGCTAACAATCAACTTATAAACTGTCTTAATGGATCTTAATCCTCTCTACCTGACAGGAGTCCATTTTCCTTTTTGAGTAACAGTCCTGACCTTCCTCTGAGAAATCACAATTCATCAATATTTAGTATGTAAGTTGAGAGTAATGTTACTTCCCAGTGATTAGAATATGACTTCTACTAGGTCAATGAGAAAACATTGCTCCCAAGAGGAAATGGCCAAGTCAGCTATCTAGTGGCAAATGAGATGTAGACACAATACTTTCATATAGAATATTGGGAAGA
>NW_006209718.1:0-723 GCF_000334495.1 Tupaia belangeri chinensis | reverse complement strand
TTTTTTTTCTGTTCGTATTCTGTTTTCCTCATACCTTACTATGCCATTTTGCTGCTTAGCTTGCACCCAGAGAGTGCACAGACAAGTTTATGTGCATACTACCCAAACCTTCTAATTTTGCTAGACTTAGAGCAACACAAAGGGAGATATTCCTCTTCATAATTCTGGACTCAAGTCTCTCTCTGTGTGTACTATGTTACAAAACACAGTAGAGGAGAGAAAATGGCACAGAAGTATCTCACACTAAAGAGAAGCACATGGTTTATGTCCAGGAACCACCTCAAAGGCACAAGAAATGTGAAAAACCAAGAATATTTCTCTCCCTCAAGGGAAAATAACAACCCCTCATCATCCACAGACAGCTTAATGGAACTCATGGATATGTCAGATAGAGTTCAGAATATTCATAGCAACTAAACAAATGGAAATGCAAGAGAAGAGAGACAACAAACTCTAGAAGAGGCAAGATAAAATGGACAATGAATTCCAAGTGCTGAGGAAGTTCTTTCATAATCTGAAAGAAGAAATACACACCATAAAAAAGAATCAAATGGAACTGTTAGAGATGAAGAATGTAATACACAAAATCAAAACCCCCCTTGAAACTATTAAAAGTAGATTAGGTCATGCAGAAGGCTGAATCTCAGATGTAGAAGATAAAACCTCTGACCATGAAAAAATCACCAAAAAGTCTGAAAAAATAATTTAAAAAATGAGAATAAT
>NW_006209717.1:0-843 GCF_000334495.1 Tupaia belangeri chinensis | reverse complement strand
TAATTCATACTTAATTCACTGCTTTCTATAATAGTTTATTTATTTATTTTAAAGAATTATTTCTTTATTTAATTCCATTTGTTATTATTAGTTTTTAACTAGACTAGACAAAGAGAGAGAAAGGATAAGTGAGAAAGTAAGTCGCCAGGTCTGGGACTCAAACCATGTTTGGCCATGTGGGAATCCTGAGCCTTTAACCACCACACCATCTTCCAGACCTCCTATAACAATTTATTAATAGCAAAATAGCAGGTAGTTGTCATACTTTTTACTTATTGAAGTATTTTCCTATAAGGCCACTGCAGTCTCTGAAGAGACATGAGAGGGAAAGTGAGAAATCACTTCCCAGGGGATATGGCTATGCAGCAATCCCTTCTCTTCCACTCTTCTCTCAGGAACTAATTTTAACTGCACAGTTAGCCATATGGGATCCCATGCCTTAACCACTTGCTTCCCCAGTTTATTTATAGATTTTTGCTGTAGGATGTGTGCATTAACTGCATAGAAAGATAGGGAGAGAGAGGGAAAGTGAGAAATCATTCCCCAGGGAAAATGACTACACTGCAATCCCTTCTCAGTTCTTTCAGGATTTGGGACACTCACGCACATGCACGCAGCCAATATATATTGGTAGTTCTTCAATATAAACCTAAACGAAGAAGACAGCATTAGGAAATCCAGTCAAGTCATGTGATTCAGGACAAAAAATTCAGCCAAGCCACAAAACATAAAGGTTTAGGCCTAGATAGCGATTCAGAGATTCTTCTGCACTGATACATCGAGCTGCTGTGAATAATGCTCACCTGAACAATGGTGACTTTAATGGAGGATCATGAATGTATG
>NW_006209716.1:5775-8809 GCF_000334495.1 Tupaia belangeri chinensis | reverse complement strand
TCGGAGACTTGTCACAAAAGATCCAAGAACAAGCCTCCCCTCCTGACCTCTGACCCATGCACATGAACCTGCCGGGGACTCCGCTGAGCACGCACTGTGTATTGGTCCCAGGCAGGGTTCCAGGGGGCCAAAAGAGCCTTTTTGGAGCTGTGCAGCCACGGGCAAGCACCTGAACTATTCTGAACTTTAGTTCCCTTGGGTCCAAAAGGGGTCGTAAGAGCCTGTCTCTCACGGGTCGGCTGCAGCAATATCACAGATGAGGTTCTTGAAGAGCAGAGCAGGAGGGCTGGCTGAGAGTCAGTGCCTAAGACAATAAAGAAGGGAGGCGTGGGACCAGCAGATGACATAGTGGTTAAGGCACTGGACTTTCACGTAGTCGGCTATGGTTCAAGTCCCGGGCCCGGAGGCTTAAAACTCATGCCAGATGCGTGTGTGTGTGCACCCAAAATCTCAAGAGGAGAATGGAGGAGAAGGGATAGGCCATCCCCCCAACAGGTGATTTCTCTCTCTCTGCCTCTCTGTCTGCCGGCTCCCTCCCCTTACCCAAAACCGTCTGCCGGCGGGTGCTCGTGCCCTATACCAAAATCTTCCAAGAAAAAAAGAAGAAAAAAAAAGGAAGGGAGAAGATTCTGGAGGGGCAATCACGGGATGGCAGGAGGCAGTGCTGGGAATTGGGATGGGCGAGGCCGGAGGGGCAGTTGGGGTCCTGAAGTCGCTGTCCTCACAGCCACTGACCCCCCTCCCGTCCCCAGTGTGGCCATCCTCATTTACCTGAGCAGGAAGTACCAGACAGCGGACCACTGGTACCCACCCGACCTGCAGGCCCGGGCCCGTGTCCACGAGTACCTGGGCTGGCATGCTGACTACATCCGCGGCACTTTCGGCGTGCCCATGTGGACCCAGGTGAGGCGGGCCATCCGGGAGCAGCTGACCACCAGGGACCTGGGAGACAGCGGGGTCGCAGACTGAACCCACCCTCTGCCCTGTCAGGTGCTGGCACCACTATTTGGGACCCAGGTGCCCGAGGAGAAGGTGAAACGCAACAGGACATTCATGGACCTGGCGCTGCAGCAGTTGGAGGACAAGTTCCTGAGGGACGGGGCCTTCCTCGCCGGCCAGCAGGTGACCCTGGCCGACCTCATGGCGCTGGAGGAGCTGATGCAGGTGTGAGCTCGGGCGGCGGGGCAGCAACTGTGGGTGGCATCCCTCCTAGTGCCACCCCATGGGTTGGGCAGAACCTTGTGGTCACTGGAGGAAGCCCGGGGTTTGTCCAGACCACAGAGCAGGCCTCTGGCTGAAGTGGGGCTGGGGCCCTGACCTCCTGCCTCCCCACTGAATGCGGGGCCTCATCATGACCACTGGCAGGCCCTGAGGCTGACCATGCTGCCCTGGGCCTCATGTCAAAGTCCCTGTCACCTGTGCAGGGGCTCCAGCCCTGGGCCTCAGTCTCCCCACAATCTTCCCATTCTGGTTTCTGCAGCCCGTGGCTGTCGGCTGTGACCTGTTTGAGGGACGGCCACGTCTGGCGGCATGGCGTGGACGAGTGGAGGCTTTCCTGGGTGCCGACCTGTGCCAGGAGGCCCACGGGCCCATCTTGAACATTCTGGAAAAGGCAGCCAATAACACCCTCCCGGAACCCTCGCCAGAGGCCTTCTCGGGTATGCTGCTGCGCCTCACCAGGATCCCCTGAGGGCAGCCAATAACACCCTCCCGGAACCCTCGCCGGAGGCCTACTCGGGTATGCTGCTGCGCCTCTCCAGGATCCCCTGAGTGCCTGGGACACGGGCCAGGAGATCAGCAATAAAGATTCACTCTGTCTCACTTGTGTCCTTCTCGTCTTTTCCATCACTGGCTCCAGAAGGAGGTCTGCTCGGGTGGGACGGCTTCTGTCCTCCGGAGAGCATCTCGGGTACAACACCCGTAACCAATAGGAAACTAAAACCCAGGATGTAGGAAAGCACTCCTCAAAATCAATAACACGCGAAAGAATAAATAAAGAGGCCGGGCCATGGGCCAGCCAGTGGTGTGGTGGTTAAGGCAGCTGGATCCCATAGGGCCAACTGCCTGGTTCGAATCCAGGACCTGGCAGCATGAAATACATGCTGGGAACATGTGTATGTGTGTGCGTGCCCAAAATCTAGAGAGAAGAATGGGGAAGGGGTTATTGCATGGCCATCCTCTCCCCTCGGGGATGCTTTTCCTCTCTCTCTGTCTCTCTCTGGCGAGCACACGTGCTCTATAGGAAAATTCAGAAAAAAATTGGCAGGCTGGCTCTATGGTCTAATAGTTAAGGGAACTGGATCCCGCGTGGCCAACCACAGTTCAAACCCTGGCGCTAGCAGATTGAGAAAGACACCGGGTGGGGGGCCAGATCAAACCTGGCGCTAGCAGGGTGAGAAATACACCAGGTGGGGGGCCAGCAGACGGTGTAGTGGTTTTGTCACTGGACTCCCATGTCGTCAACCGTGGTTCGAGTCTTGGACCAGGCAGCTTAAACACAGCAGGCACATGTGCATGCATGCCCAAGATCCCAAGGGGAGAATGGAGAAGAAGGGATTGTGGCGTGGCCATCACCGTCCGGGGGGTGATTTCGCATTTTCGATCTCTCTGATGAGTACATGAACCCTATAGCAAAAACCTGTCTCAAAAAAACAAACAAACAAAGAGAAACACACAGGTGTGTGTATGTGCATGCCTCGAATCCAGACAGCATAGAGAGAGAAGAGACTGTGACGCAGCCAAGCCCCATTGGGAGGCGCTTTCTCTGTCTCTCAATCTCTCTCTAGCAAGCACATGCGCCTTTTGGCAAAAGAAAAAAAAATTATCACCAGTATTATACTTTATGTATTTATTTATTTATTAAGATGATTTTTTTTTTGGAGAGATTTTTGCTATAGGGCGCGTGCGCTAACCAGAAAGACAGAGAGAGACAGAAAGCGAGAAATCACCCCCCAAGGGGGATGGCCATGCCACAATCCCTTCTCCTCCCCTCTACTCCCAGGATCTTGAGCACACACGCACATGCACCCAGCAT
>NW_006209716.1:4029-5476 GCF_000334495.1 Tupaia belangeri chinensis | reverse complement strand
GGACCTGGTGGCTTAAAACTCACGCTGGGCGTGTGTGCGTGTGTGCCCAAGATCCCGAGAGGAGAATGGAGGAGAAGGGATTGCGGTGTGGCCATCCCCCCTGGGGGGCGATTTCTCGCTTTCTGTCTCTATGTCTCTCTCTGTCTGGCGAGCACACGCGCCGTATAGCGAAAAAAAACTCTCAAAAAAAAAAACCAAAAAAACGCGCGACAGCCCAGTGGTGATCTTGCATCCCCTCCCGATTCAGCCACTCTTACTGGCCTTGTGACCCTGAGAAAAGCCTAAGGACTGTTAGTGCTGACTTTCCTAGGGTGCTTGGAGCTTTTCGGTCATGGTCAATTGCTTTGCTTGATGCCCTTTAAAAACTCTTTTCAAATCATGAAAAAACTACACTCTTATTAATAAAAAGCTAATTTTATAATGAGTCGATATTTTTTTTTTTTGGAGAGGGTTTTGTTATAGGGCGAATGTGCTTGCTAGAGAGAGAGAGAGCAAGAAATCACCCCCCAGGGGGGATGGCCACGCCACAATCCCTTCTCCTCCATTTTCCTCTCGGGATCTTGGGCACACACGCACACGCGCCCGGCATGAGTTTAAGTCACCAGTCTGGGACTCGAACCGCAGTCGACTACATGGGAGTCCAGCAACGTAGCCATTACGCTAACTGCTGGTCCCATGAGTCAAACATTCTGATAACGATGTAAAGTCCTACATATGAAGTTAGATTTCCCAGGCTAGGCAAAAGAATAAAAAGTAGGCTTTGAAATGCCTAAACTAATCTCAAAACGACAAACAAAATACATTCCTTAGCTAATGAATCAGATGTAACAACTGTCTCCAAAGACCAATTGATAAAGAACGAGAAGCAAGGTAGAAAGGGAACAGTAAGTAGACGGAACTGTGGGAAGAAAGACAGTGTTCGGGGGAAGATGTATTTGTGGTGAAAAAGGTTAAGAACAAAGAGAACATTTCAATATCGAAGGAGTTTTGTACAGTAACATTTTTGTCCTAAAGTACGATGGCTGGAATATTTCCAGAATGAAAAAGTAAAAGGGGTGAGATAAAGAAGGACTAAAGCATGTCAGGAAAGGTTGGAGTTATGCTGAGGAAGGCCTGAGGGGGAAGGGGAAAGAATTAGAGTTCATGCAAAGATGTATAGGTGACAGATGGCACCTGAGGTGGCCATGAAACAATGGGCCACACTAGCTGGTGCGGAAACACAGTCTACATAGACCTAATTTACTCAGTTAATGTTTGTTAATAAAACAGATCCTCTCCTTGTTTTCACTCACTCGAGCTGGCTAAAACAAAACAGAGGGAACTAGCCTCCCCCCACCCATGCTGCCAAATTGCTTTCTTTTCCCATATTTAAGTGAAATGATCTAAATCTGATCTTTGATTCAAAATTACATCAGTGGAGTTCCTCTTTTTTTTTTTTTTTTTGAGA
>NW_006209716.1:0-3592 GCF_000334495.1 Tupaia belangeri chinensis | reverse complement strand
GGAGGAGAAGGGATTGCGGCGTGGCCATCCCCCCGGGGCTGATTTCTGTCTGTGTCTCTCTCTGTCCTTCTGGCAGCGCACGCATCCTATAGCAAAAAACTCTCAAAAAAAAAAAAAAAAAAAGAAAGAAAAGAAAAGAAAACAAGAAAAGGGGATATGTGAGGGTATGCGTCACTGGGGCTGGCTGACACATACCTTAGATGCTAGAGGCTCTGTTGAAAGACCAACTGGGGGACCAGGAAACATCCTGACCCTGGCTAGGTCGTGCAGTGCCTGTCCTATACAATGCTTATGACTTATACATTATCTTCCTTGACGCACACTCAGGCAGCCTTCCTCAGAGTTGCAGAGGAATAGCCTACGTCATCTGGATTGACCTATGACGCGTAACAGCATCACGATAGCAACAAGGTGAAGAAACAGACAGTAACGTCCTTATCTCTAACTGTAGCGCTTCAGCTGCAGCCCTGAAAGCTTGCAAGCGGTTCCCTGTGCCTGGTAACACGCATAAAGAAAGAAGCTCAGCCTGACGGAGCGGCACGGTTTGTCTGTGTTCGCTGCATTTCTGCTCCTGTGTCTCCTCCTTTCTCTTTCTCCTTCACAGGACGCCGACAGTATTACCACCCAGAGAGATGTTACTCTTAGCTTGCCGCCAGACGCCCACAGGGCATCACCCTCTGAGGGAGGGACAGGAGCCCTAGTTTTCCCAAGCTCTTCACAGGAGGCCAATGGCTGATGCAGATGCACTTCTAAGATGGGTCAGCAGATGTCACTCCCTACAGGTAATAGGGTCCTTAACAAGGAGCCCTTAGGTTCCTGCCCACTCTCCTGTGCCTTTGGTGTCCCTGTGTCCCATTCCCAGGCTGCAGCCCCTGAGCGGCGCCCACACTGCCCAGCGCTGTCCTATGTGGGAGCGTGGGCTGGTATGCAGCTTCCCGGCCAGGTCCCATTCTGGCTGGTTCTCCCTGTTACAGATCCCTCCTCCCCAAGGGATACCTCACTCTCTTTCCTGCGTGTTTTTCGTCATTGCCAGGAGTAGGGGACAGGTGGTGGCAGCCTGCATTTCTTGAGCCACAGCAGCTGCTCTTGGGTGTTCAGAACTGGAAGGTTTTAGCTCCGACTGACACTCGGGTTGCCTGTCTGATAAGCAGCAATAAGTGAGCAAACCATCAAGTTAAACAGGGAGGGCCAGGGCGGATGGAGTGACAGGCAGGTCCTGGAGAGTGATCAGTGCTAAATGAAGGGGGACAGCAGGACCCCCAGACTGCCTGGCAGGAGGGGGCCCGGAACACACCCTAGCGATGACCCTGCCTTCTAAGTGGTGCTCTCGGCAGAGGGCCGGGGCCCAGCTCTCGCTGAAGGCAGGGAGCTCTGGTGTGTTCAGGACTCTTGAGCATCCAAGTGTGTGAAGGGGCCTGTCGGGAGGTGGAGGTGAGGTTGGGCGAGTAATTGCAGAAGATGAGGTTGGGCTTCTGAGCCTCACCAAGGAGGGGAGTGTTAGGTTTCCAAACAATGGGGGGCCGCCTGGGTTGTGAGCCAGGGACTGGCCTGGTCACTGCAGTGGATTGGGTGGGATGTAGGTGGAGGAGAGGCCATGGGGGGACTCTTCCAATGGCAGAGGCCCGCCGGCTTCTGAGGGTGGCGGGAGTGGCTGTGGTGTGAGAGCCTCAAGTTTGCTGTCCCTCCCTGCCCTGTCCCCACCCCAGGGCTGCAGATACAGACTGTGCTTCACTGGTTCTGTCCCCCTGCAGGCCTGCAGCTGTGTAACCAAAGACTCAAGGTGTGGCTGGCCCTGTGGCCTCGCGGTTAAGGGAGCTGGAACCCACGTGGCCAGCCGTGACTCATGTCCCAGCTCTGCGGGCTTGAGAAACACGACGGGGTGGCCAGTAAGTAGTGCAGAGGTTAAGGTACTGAGTCCCACAGGGCCGACGGCACAGTTCAAGTCCTGGACCTGGTGGCTTGAAAATCAGGCTGGGCACGTGTGTGTGTGTGTGCGTACCCCAAATCCCAAGGAGACGCCAGGAGAAGGGATTGCAGTGTGGCCCTCCCCTCTGGGGCTGACTCCTTACTTTCCTTTTTTCTCTATTTCTCTCTGGAAGAGTCCGCATGTCCTATGGCAATAGTGAAATTTAAACAAAAAAGAGAAAGAAAGAAAAACATGCCCGACACATGGGGTACCTGCCCCAAATCCCAGCAGGAGAAATAGAGAAGGGATGACAGGCCCCACTGGGGAACGCTTTCTCCTCCTTTTTTTTTGTTTGTTTGGTTTTTTTTAGATTTTTGCCATAAGGTGTGTCCTGGCCCTGCTCCAGACTGAGCAGGTGGCGAGTGGGGCCGCTGCTAGACCAGGGCAGACGCCCACCCAGAGGTACCAGGGAGCCCTGGGCCTGCCGCCCTCAGGCCTGACCCGACCCTGGGCAGGCAGCACCCTCCTCCCATTCCGAGATGGCATCTTGGACCCGGAGCCACAGCCCTGCAGTGAAGGAGAGGAATGAGGGAAGGCAGGGATAATGGGGGGAGAGCAAAACTGTGAGAGCGTGCACCAGGAAAGCGAGAGGGAAGTGGAGCGTTAGGTTTGATTTGGGATCTGCAGAGTCAGAGGCGGCCCAGACAAAAGTACCAATCAGGCCTTGGGGTTTAATAAAACCAGCCAAAGTTATTCTGCAAAAAGCTCTCCAGTGAGGTCCCTGGGTCTGGTCAGAGGCTGAGAGAGTCACACCCAGGGGAGGTGCTGCTCGGTCTTAAAGAGCTGTTGTCCAATAGGCGGTCGCCACAGGTCCTTGTCTGGCCAATGAAGCTCGCAGTTTCTGTTCAACTTGGGTGGGTGTGCCAAATGCAGAGGGTGGAAAAGGCCGTTGGCGATACTGTGCCAGGTGCAGACAGCAGGAAAGTTCCTGCAAGAGGGAAGGTTTCCGCCATGTTTCTTTCCCCCCCCCCAGGCCTTATAGAGAGGGCGTGGGGCAGAGAGGCACTCCTTCATGTGTGTGTGTGTGTGTGTGTGCGTGTAAAATTTGGCAGAGGGCACATGCCCTTGCCAGAGACAAAGACAGAGAGAGGGAAAAGGACAGGGGCCAGCAGGTAGCATGGTGGTTAAGGTCCTGGACTCCCACATGGCGGATCATGGTTCAATTCCCAGACGCGGTGGCTTGAAAAATCATGCCAGGCACGTATGAGTGCATGCCCGAAATCCCAGGAGGAGAATGGAGACTGGGTTATGGCAGAGCCATCCCCCCAGAGGGTGAGCTCTCACTTCCTTTTTTTTTTTTTGGAGAGGTTTTTGCTATAGGGCGCGTGCACTCGCCAGACAGACAGAGAGAGACAGAGAGACAGAAAGTGAGAAATCACCCCCCAGGGGGAATGGCCACGCCGCAATCCCTTCTCCTCCATTCTCCTCTCAGAATCTTGGGCACGCACGCACATGCGCCCGGTGTGAGTTTAAGCCACCAGGTCCGGGACTCGAACCGCAGTCGACTACATGGGAGTACAGTGACATAGCCATTATGCTAACTGCTGGCCCCTCTCACTTCCTTTCTTACTGTTTCTCTCCAGTGAGTGCACACGCTCTATGGCAAAAATATATAAATATATTTAA
>NW_006209715.1:0-946 GCF_000334495.1 Tupaia belangeri chinensis | reverse complement strand
TTTATAATCTTGTCATCTTTTATTTTAAGCAGACTGGCTATGATGTGCCATGGACAGGATCTTCTTAGGCTGATTCTATTTGAATCTTTTTTATATTTGGGTTTAAATGTCTGCATGTTTCTGTAGGCTTGGAAAATATTCTGCAAGTAATTATGGAGTAAATCTTCTATGCCATTACCAACTTCTGGGATATCTATTATTTAGATATTTAGGCATTTAATGGTATCTAGTATTGTTGTCCTCTTTTGTTGTTATTTTTTTTTAACTCCTTTTGTTGTTATCTAAGTCAGACTTTTTGTCTTCCAAATCAGGTATCTTTTCTTCTTCATGGCCTAATCCATTATTAATGCTTTTAAGGGAGGTTTTCTTTTTCCATATTAGAGTCTTCATCTCTAGAAGTTCTGTTTGATTCTTTTTTATGGTGTCTATATCCTCCTTCAAGTCATGAAAGGACTTTCTCATCTCCTTGAGTTGACTGCCTGTTTTCTCTTGCATTTCATTCACTTCTGTTACTATGAATGTTTGGAATTCTTTTTCTGACATTTTTATGAATTCCTTTGTGCTGACTATGGTTGAAGGAGGATTGTTTCATATTTTCTTTTCTCATTTTTCTTGGGCTTCTGTACTGATTTCTGGTCATATGGTAAATTATACATTTCTTTCTACTATTATGGAATGGATTCCAGACCCTGAGGATCAGGAGCACCTGGGGTGGAGCTTGAGACATTCAGCTGGATGATAAAGTGGAAGTTGGGTGGCGTGCTATACACATCCCATATTGTACCAAACTGTAAAATATCAGAAAATACCTAGGCAAGCAGAGTGTGGAGATTGTACTGAGATGAGGTCTCTTTGTGTTCAGAACATTTCTCTCACAGTTGCTGTTTCTTTCATTCAGATCATCTCTCTTGCTGCAACTGGTTCCTCTATTTCTATTTTTTTTTTT
>NW_006209714.1:0-1559 GCF_000334495.1 Tupaia belangeri chinensis | reverse complement strand
CTCCTACTCCTGTAAAATCCCTCAATAAATATGTAGGTCTCCTAGCCATAGACGCTGCAGTCTTGAGCTTGCTCTGACTGTAATCAGCTGAGAACATGCTAAATAGCATAGAGGTCTCTGCCTGATTTCTTCTCACCTGCATCGCATTCTGTCAAGCCTCAACCCACCCCGGCTGGAGCAGGTCCCTGGCAATATGTGTTCAGGGACACACACATTTCTGGTGATTTCTCAATCTCTAATCCAGGATTTGAGCTATAAGATTTGCCATGTGGGATCTGACATCAACAACCAGGCCATGGAGCCAGGACAAATACTTTGAATTCTAAGTCTCTAGTTGCAGAATTCTCTATAGAAATAACAATTGCCCATATACCTTGGGTGAAAAAAACTTTAAAAAATTTTGCCTAATCTTGTCATTTTGAGAAGAAAACATAGGTTGTGTGTTTTGTTTTTGAGAGAGGTTTTGTTATAGAGCATGGTGTTTGCCAGAAAAACAGAGAGAGACAGAGAGACAAAGAGCAAGAAATAACCACTCCTGGGTGGGGGATGGCCACACTGCAATCCCTTCTCCTCCATTCTCCTCTTGGGATCTTGGGTACACACACACACTTGCCCACCATCAGTTCCAGTCACCAGGTCCAGAACTCAAACCATGACTGACTATGTGAGAGTCCAGCAACATAACTGTTACACCACCCACTGATCCTCAGATTGTGTTTTTTAAAAAAATACCTCACCAGGGACCAGCAGATGGCGTAATGGTTACATCACTGGACTTCTATATAGTGGAATGTAGAATCCTGTATGTATGTAGAATCTTGGACCCAGCTGTTTAAACATTATGATATGCACGTATGTGTGCATGCTGAAAATGCCAAGAGAATGGAAAAGAAGGGATTCTGGTGGCCATCCCCTCTGGGTAGTGATTTCTCACTTGCTGCCTCTCCATCTCTCTCTGTCTCACTGGTGAGGGCACATACTCAATAGCTGTAGAAATAAAATAAATAAATAACTCAACAGGTGTTATGGTAGTTAGGGTGGCTGGATTTCCACATGACCTACTGTAATTCAAGTTCTGGACCCAGTTGCTTGAAAATCATGCTGGGCACACATGTATGCATGCCCAAAATTCTAAGAAAAGAATTGGAGAGAAAGGATTGCAGCACCACCATCTCCCCAGTGATGATTTATTACATTTTTACTCTCTCTAGTGAGTGCACACACACTGCGACAAAAGCAAAAAAAGAAAAAAAAAATCTCCAGGAGTCAGCAGGTGGTGTCATGTTTTAGGTAGATTCCCACATGACTGGCCATAGTGTGAGTTGCAGAACTGGAAGCTTGAAAACATGCCAGTCATTTGTTCATGCTTGCCAAAAATCATAGGAGGAGAATTAAGTAGAAGGAATTGTGGTGTGGTCATTACCCTCTGGGGAGGGAATGATATTTCACTTTCCCTCTCACTGTCTCTCTCTGATGAATATATGTGTCCTATGGGGAAAAAAAAAGAAAAACAAACACTAAAAAAAGTTCTAAAAGTTATCAGGTGCTTGTGAAGGGTG
>NW_006209713.1:0-492 GCF_000334495.1 Tupaia belangeri chinensis | reverse complement strand
CTCTGGATCTTGGGCACGCATGCATACATGCACCAGGTGTGAGTTTAAGCAACCTGGTCAGAGCCTCAAACTGTGTTCAGCTACATGGGAGTCCAGTGTCATAGCCATTACACTAACCGCTGGTCCCTCCCTAGGTATCTTATACATCTTGTGGCTACGGTGAAAGGGATTCCTTTCTTCAGCTCTACTTTGTTCAACTTTTTTCTCATGTATAGAAATGCTATAGATTTTTATGATGTTGATTTTGTATCCCACCACTTTACTGAATTCATGTATTACTTCAAGAAGTTTTTTCAAGGAGAACTTTGGGTCTTCTAAGTATACCAACATGTCATCTGCGAATAAAGATATTTCCAACTCTTCTTTGCCTATTCGAATACCTTTTATATTGTTCTCTTTTCAGATTGCATTAGTTAAGTCTTCCAGTAGTATATTAAAGAGCAGTGGAGGAAGTGTGTAGGCTTGCCTAGTACCAATTTTTAGTGGAAAAGC
>NW_006209712.1:0-1597 GCF_000334495.1 Tupaia belangeri chinensis | reverse complement strand
TCTAAATTTGACTTTTAATTTAAAATCACATTTTTGTCAATGCCTGTCATCTACACAAAAGCTTCCTCAAGCTAAAATTGTCTATAAAATGTTGCCAAATCCAATATGGCAAGGCCTGGTTCCTCTAATAACCTAGGAAAGAGGGTATGTCTCTGTGCTTACTCCTACAGGTCCAGTTTGGATTCCCTCTTGGTGCATATTCTCTGCACATCATGAGCTGGCATCAGATGCAAAGCCCGATACTGAATTTCCAGCTGAACATACAGGAGAATGGAAGGACCAAGAAAAGAAAGTGCAGTCTGACCACAGTGAGTCCTAGCACTTGGGATGACATCAAAGCATTAGCCAATAATGCTCAAGAGATGCTAAAGAAACAAATAAAGAACCAACTCCTGAGAACTTGTTCATTGCTATGTGTGCCAAATTGACACAGTGAACACTTGTCACCAGGAGAATCTTATTTCTGTAAAAACAAACAAAACAATGTTAGTTATTATTGACTTTGTTCAATTGCCTGTAGGCTTATTTTTTACGTTGAAACCTACATGTTGAATTATATTTATATTCTAGCTAATCTATCACATAACACCTTAAACTGCCTTAGTCGCATAGCAACAGTGCTACCCTCTAAGGAGAAGATTTTCAATCATAGAATCAAGAGGGTTAACAAGAACTAATTTTGTGCTATGCTGCTTACTTTTAGTATTCAACTACTGCCTGTGTGTATCTCCTGGTTCCCACCTCCCTCCAAACAAACACAGGCCATGTTGGCTTTAAGACAAAAAAGTAGGAAATGTAGTGATATGTTCAGAGAGGCCCTGAGGGTGTGGGACATGCTCTGAGCAAACATCACCTGTCCCTTTGGGTTATGGCCAAACCTTGCAACTTTTTCTTTCCTTGACCCTCGCTGCTGACAGAGCAAAGCATAGAAATTGCTAGGGACATTCCAACAGACACATTTGATGTAATTCAGGAAACAATTTGACTCCAATTAGCAAAGGCTAACCCCTGTTTTGCCTCTGAGATTTTTCAGCCTTCTCTGAGTCAGGCTTGGTGGTGCCCGCCCTATGGCAAGATTCTTTAGCCTTATATATTTACCCCACACCTGAAGCTAGGCTTCTCTCTATTAGAAAAAAAGTTTAATGGGACTTCTCCATGATGTGACTATCATCAGGGGATACAACTAGATCTAGTCAAGCCTGAGGCAAATGCTGACAGTAGAGAGCTTTCAAATAAAAAAATACAAGAATACGTTGAAGTTTAATGTATATATTAAGGGAGCACATTATCTACATAAAATTTTAAACTCTTGTGTAAGTAAATTAAGTTTAAATGATTTTAAATATGATAGACTTGAGCATCCTCTGGTTTCTCCTAGATCACTTTTTTGGACCCATATTTGGGGTGGAAAACCACTCTAGCCCCAGACATTACAGAATTTACTCCATAAACCAGGAAGAAGTGGGTACTTCATCAGATGCCTAAAGTTCAATGCAGTGACACAAGAAATATATATATAAATATATATATGAACAACTAACAAACAACAGGGGGAAAAAAAAAAAACAGAAACATTATCTCCCATAAAAGAAAACAA
>NW_006209711.1:0-517 GCF_000334495.1 Tupaia belangeri chinensis | reverse complement strand
TGAGGAACTACATTTTGTATGCTGTGATGATCAGGGGATGAATGTAAATTCATTTAAAAAATGTTCCAGGAGAAAAAAAAAGAAAAGAAACAAAATATACAGAAAATACATGAAAGTAAAAGCTGGTTCTTTGAAAGA
The DNA here is from genome assembly GCF_000334495.1 of Tupaia belangeri chinensis. Classification (NCBI taxonomy): domain Eukaryota; kingdom Metazoa; phylum Chordata; class Mammalia; order Scandentia; family Tupaiidae; genus Tupaia; species Tupaia belangeri. The sequence continues at coordinate 379 of NW_006209711.1, read as the reverse complement.
ATAAACAAAATTGACACAGCAATAGCTAGACTGATTAAGAAGAAGAGAGAAAGAAGCCAGGTAAATCAAATTCACAATGAAGCTGGAAATATAACAACAGAGATGATATAAATCATCATTAGAGCATACTATGAACAAAAATACACCAACAAACAAGAAAACATGAATGAGATGGACAAATTCCTGGAAACATAATTTTCCAAGATTGATCAGGAGGACATATAATATCGGTAGCCCCATAACAATCCATGAGATTGAATTAGTAATAAATAACTTCCCAACAAAGAAAATCCCTGGTCATGATGGCTTCACCTCTGATTCTACAAAACTTTTAAATTGTTAATCCTCATTCTACTCATGTTATTTCTTAAGATCCAAA
>NW_006209710.1:8044-8280 GCF_000334495.1 Tupaia belangeri chinensis | reverse complement strand
TTATTTAACTTTATTTTAATTTGATCAGAAAGGTCAAGAGAGTGAAAGAGAGAGAGAGAGAGAGAAGAAAAATGAGAAAGTAAGCCGCCAGGCCCAGGACTAAAACCACAGTTGATCATGTGGAGGTCCAGTGCCCTTAACCACCACACCACCTCCCGGTCCCCTACATCATATGCTTTTTTTAAAAAAGTTTTTTTTTTTTTTTTTTTTTTGGGGGTTTTTTTTTTGGGGGGGGG
>NW_006209710.1:2011-7966 GCF_000334495.1 Tupaia belangeri chinensis | reverse complement strand
CTCCTCTTGAGATCTTGGGCATGCATGCACACGCACCCGGCGTGAGTTTTAAGCCACCGGGTCCGGGACGCGAACTGCAGTTGACTACATGGGAGTCCAGTGACATAGCCATTACGCTAACTGCTGGTCCGCTTAAAAAAAGATTTTTGCCATAGGGTGCATATACTTGCTAGAGACAAATAGAGACAGAGAGATAGAGGGAAGGTGAGAAATCACTACCCAGAGTGGATGGCCATGATGCAATCACTTCTCCATTTTCGGGACTTGGGGCATGCACAGAGTGCTCAGTGTGTTTCTCAAACCTCTATTTCCAGGACTCAAACTGCACAGTCAGCCATTTGGGATCCACTGCCTTAACCACCATACCACCTGCTGGCTCCAAATTTAAGTATTTCTACAGGAGTTAGTTGTTCAGATTTGAGAAAACCAAGGCACGTGTGTATTCCAGCAGAGGTTCTGAACAAGGAATATAGAAGGACTCCAAGAGGAGGACAAGAAAGGTGATAGGAGAGGGCTGCCAGGGAGGCCTAGCCCTCTCAGGAGATTTCTTTCTTTTCTTTTTTTCCTTTCCTTTCTTTTTTTTTCCTAGAGATTTTTGCTAGAGGGTGAGTATGCTATAGCATGAAGAGAGAGAAAGTGAGAAATCACCCCCCCAGGGGAGATGTCTACACTGCAATCCCTTCTCCTCCATTCTCCTTTCGGGAGTTTGGGCACATACACATACACACCCAGCACGAGTTTCAAGTCACTGGTTCTGGGACTTGAATCACAATTGGTTATGTGAGTCTAGCACCTTAACTACTAGGCCATTTGCTGGCTCTAGGTCTATTTCTTTCTTTCTTTTTTTTTGGAGAGGTTTTTGGTTTGGAGTGTGTGCACGGGCCAGAAAGACAGAGAGACAGAAAGTGAGAAATCACCCTCCAGGGGGGATGGCCACGCCGCAATCCCTTCTCCTCTATCTCCTCTCAGGATCTTGGGCACGCACACACACCTGGCGTTGAGTTTAAGCCACCAGGTCCAGGACTTGAACGGCGGTTGACTACATTGGAGTCCAGAAACATAGCCATTACGCCAACTGCTGGTCCCGCCTGGGTCTATTTCTTTACCTCCACTTTCGGTCATTTTCTTCGTGTGAGGAGTAGGTGGCTGAGTGGATGACCTCCAATAGCCTTTGCAGCTCTAATTTTACATGACTGCTATTCAGAACAGAAGCACAAGACCTCACCCACTCAGCTCTTCCTTTAAACCAGGCTGCAGAGAGCGTAGCTGCTTGTCTGGACAGAGGCACATCTGCCTGTATTGCCGTTTTAAATCAGAGGCTCTTTGAAGGATCTCATTAACTACTCCATTAGAAAAGGGTCAAGGATCTTGCTGATTGAGTACTCCCTTGTCTCCAAGAATTAGGTAGACTTCTGCCCCATTCTACCACTAATCTCTTTCTTCCCTCTTCTCTTTGGTGTAGCCTTTGGGAATTACACTATTGAACAATCTGTAGTTGACTGGCTTCCTCTTTTCTCTCCATCTGCTTATCTATGTGATTTACTCTTAGGTAATACACCAACCCTCCATCTTAGTAGTTAAGAATGCAGGCTTTGAAATCGAATGGCCTGTGTTTGGATACCAGATTTGTTACTTCCAATCTTTGTGACTCTGGGCAGTGAGCCTTCTGGCCTTTAGCTTTTTCACCTGTGAAAGGGACAGTAACATCCCTCAGGGATGGTTTGAGAATGGAATGAGGTAGTGATTACAAAGTGCTTTGTGTTGTGCCTAACGTGCAGCAAAAACTTAATAATAACGTAGCTCTTTTAAAATCTTTTTGGGCCAGCCAGTGGTATGGTAAGAGGCTTGAGAAATACATCAATCAGGTGCAGGTTCATGTGCATGCATGCCCAAAATCCTGAGAGGGAGAAATGGAGGAGAAGGGATTGTAGTGTGATCATTCCCCACGGGGTGTGTGGGGAGGGAGTTCTCTCTCTCTCTCTCTCTCTCACGTACACACACTCTGGTAAATTTAAAAAACAAAAACCTTTTCTTCGTTTGCTAATCTGAAAGCTGTGGACAGTTATGTCCCCAACAGTTGTTGTGAGGCAAAAAAAAATGAGATAATACATGGATGAGTGCTTAACAATGCCTTGCACATACTAGGGATGTAATCACTTTAGTATTACATCATCGTAATTCAATTACTATTATTTTTTTAAAGAGATATTTTTGCTATAGGGCACATGTTCTCATCAGAGATACAGAAAGACAGACAGACAGAATGGGAGAAATCATTCCTAGGGGGATGGCCACACTGCAATCCTTTTTCTATTCTCCTCCTGGGATTTTGGGCATGCATGCACACATGCCTGGCATGAGTTTCAAGAAGCCAGGTCTGGGACTTGAACCGTGGCTGGCTATGTGGGAGTACAGCAATGTAACCATTATACCATCTGCTGGTCCCAATTTATTTTCATTGTTTATTTTACTTTATTTGTTATTATTATTATTTGGAGAAGTTTTTGCTGTAGGGTGCGTGCACAGGCCAGAAAGAGAGAGATAGAAAGTGAGAAACCACTCCCCAGGGCAGATGGCCATGCTCAATCCCTTCTCCTCCACTCTCCTCTCAGGATCCTGGGCATGCACGCACACATGCCTGGCATGAGTTTGAGCCACCGGGTCCAAGACCTGAACTACAGTCGACTACATGGGAGTCCTGAAACATAGCCAACTGTTTGATAGCCAATTGTTTGGTTGGCTATGCCGGTCCTTTTATTTGTTGTTATTAAACATTTTATACACACACACAATACACACACATATATATAAATATATATATATTTTTTTTTGGTGGGAGATTTTTGCTATAGGGCACGTACTCTCGCCAGAGAGCTAAAAAGTGAGAAATTAACCCGTAGAAGGATGGCCATACCACAATCCCTTCTCCTCCACTTTCTTCTTGGGATTTTGGGCATGAATGTACACATGCTCAGTATGAGTTTCAAGTCATTGGGTTCAGGACTCGAACCATGGTTGACTACATGGGAGTCCAGTGATGTAACCATTATGCCGGTCTTCTTATTTTTTTAAATCTGTCCAGAAAGAGACAGAGAGAGAAAGGGAAAGTGAGAAAGCAAGCTGCCAGGTCTGAGACTCAAATGGCAGTCAGCCATGTGGGAGTCCAGTACCTTAACTAGTATGCCACCTGCCGGCCCCTACAGTTTAATTTTGATATGCTTTTGGCAGTAAGAGTACTGAAATTGGAACAATTCAGGGAGAGGGCACTGCCCTGGTGCAAGGATAACAGGAATAGTCATTCACGAAGTAGTTCTGTTTGTGAAATTCACTGAGCTGTGTGCTTATGAGATGGGCACTTTTCTATATGTATTAATATATCTTATTTCAATAAATGTACAAGACTCCCCACAGGCCTCAACATTTCCACTTCTACATCCTCTCTCTCCCTTCTTCCTGCTCTAGGTTTCTTTCCTGCCGACATTACTTATGCAAGGCATTTTTGCAATACTTACCAATGTGCTACCTGTACCAAACTCCAGGTTTTTTCTTTTTAAAATTTTTTTGCCATAGGGTGTGTACACTTGCCAGAGAGAGAGAGATAGTGAGAAGGACAGTGAGAAATCACTCCCAGAATGGATGGCCACACTGTAACCTCTTCTCCTTCATTGTCTTTCTGGGATTTTGAGCATGCACCCACACATACGGGTGTGATCTTCAAGCTGCCAGGTATGGTACTTGATCCATAGTCAGCCATATGAGAGTTCAGAGCCTTAACTACCATGCCACCTGCTTGCCCCCAAATTCCTGCATTTTAAACATAAGCAACAGTAAGTAAAGGGAAAATTAAATATATCTTCTCTAGGTAGTTTTGTTTAAGTAATAATATAAAAAGTTCGTTCGTTCTTAAACATCTATTACAAATTATATTCTTTCTTTCCTTCTTTAATTGCCAGAGCAGACATAGAGAGGGAGAAGGAGAAAACACTTCCCAGTGGGTATGGTTATGCTGCAATCCTTTTCCTTCATTTCTCCTTCCCATCCAGATTCTGAGCAAGAATGCACATGAACCCAGCATGTCTTTCAAGTTCCAAGGGCATCTGGGATTTGGCTTCCAACGCACTGCACTTAACCTCCAGTTAAGGGACCACCCTACAAATTATTTTCTTTCTGCAAATTTTGGTTGTTATTTCCTCTCTCTTTTAAAAATCACAAGCAGAGGATTAGACAGATTTGACTGACTTAAGGTTAGATAGCTATTTCCTGATTATTAAAATGAAACTAGACAACACGGAATAAACTATGTATCTAGTTTGCAAGAGCTTCTTTAATCATGTTAAATAAATGGCTTCACGTGCTATTAAGTAATGGAAACGAGAAGTTTCATTTTTAATAAATATCACATTCAATAAAAGGTTAGATTGGGCCTTTCATCATAACTGAATAGTTAAGGTCACCAGTTCGATATTTCATAAATGATATTTCATAAACAATAAACTCTTTCACTTTCATAAAAATACTGATAACATTTCAAAATGTAATGAGATATCAAGGATACCTAATGTTACATACTACTTTCTAAAATTCTATAATAAAATGGAGATACATCATGCTTTACTTCTGAAAAGCTTCATCATCTCAATCATCTAGTTCTATTTTTATTGGATAGAATATGTCAGGCCACAATTAAGTCTCTTAAAAGTTGATACCATACAAAGTATCTTCTACCACAACAGGATGAAGCAAAAAGTCAATGAACAGAAGAAAAACTGGAAAATTCACATATTTGTAGAAATTGGATCCCTCGAACTGAGGGATCCAGCTCCTGAACCCCTAGGCCACAGAGCCAGCCCCTTTCTTGTTTTTGTTTGTTTGTTTGTTTTGTTTGCCATACGGCATGTGTGCTGGCTGGAGAATGACAGAGAGTGGGTGGGAAAATGAAAAATCATCCCCCCAGGGAGGATGGCCACTCCACAACCCCTCTCCTTCATTCTCTTCTCAGGATTTTGAGAACACACTCATATATACCCCCAGCATGATTTTCAAGCTGCCAGGTCTGGGGCTTGTACTGTGGCAGGCCATGTGGAAACCCAGAGCCTTAACCACCATGCTACCTGCTGGTCCCTTCGTTTACTGCTTTTCAGTTTAAGTGTTTATTGCTATAAATTTTCTCTATAGCACTTTTGCCCTTCCCTCTAAGTTTTGGTATATTACGTCTTCATTTTCCTTTGTCTCTAAGTATTTTGTAATTTCCCTTGTGAATTCTTCCTTGATCTATAGGTTGTTTACAAATAGTTGTTTTGGGACCAGCAGGTGGCATAATGGTTATGTTGCTGGACTTCCATGTAGTCAACCACAGTTTGAGTTCCCTACTAGGCAGCTTAAAACTCATGCCAGGCATATGTGCATACATGCCCAAGATCCCTAGAGGAAAAGAAGGAGGAGGGATTGCGGCGTGGGCATCCTTCCTGGGATGTGATTTCTTGCTTTCTGTCTGTTTCTACCTAGTGAACATAAGCACCCTATAGCTAAAATCTCTCTCTTAAAGAAAAAAAAAGAACAAACTACTTCCCAAGACTGAATCATGAAAGAACTGTAAATCTGAATAAAACTAGTAAGGAGATTAAATTAGTAATCAAAACCCTCCTAACAAAGAAAAGAAAAATCTCATACGGTGTCACTGGTGAGTTTTACCACATATTTATCTATTATTATTTTTTAAAGAATTATTTTATCTTATTTATTTATTATTATTATTTTAATTTGATGAGAGAGAGAGGGAGAAAGAAAACAAGAAAGCGAGCCACCAGGTCTAGGACTTGAACTACAGTCAGCCATGTGAGAGTCTAGGCCTTAACCACCATGCCACCTGCTGGCCCCCCTCTACCAAATATTTAAAGAAAGAATTAACATCACTTTTTTTTTTTTTTTTTTTTGGGGGGTTTTTTCGCCGGGCGC
>NW_006209710.1:543-1932 GCF_000334495.1 Tupaia belangeri chinensis | reverse complement strand
CCTTCTCCTCCATTCTCCTCTCGGGATCTTGGGCATGCACGCACACGTGCCCAGCGTGAGTTTTAAGCCACCGGGTCCAGGACGCGAACCACGGTCGACTACATGGGAGTCCAGCGACACAGCCATTACGCTAACTGCTGGTTCCCAACACCACTTCTTTTAAAAATAGACTTGCTATAAGACACATGCACTCACCACAGAGACGTAGAGAGAGGAATAGAGTGAAAATGAGAAAGCACCCCTTGGGGGGAATGGCCATGTGCAATCCCTTCTCCATTCTCAGGATTTGGGGCACATTTGCACATGCACCCTATATATTTTTCAAGCCACCAGGTCTAGTACTCAACTACATGATCAGCCATGTGGGATCCAGTTGCCTTTACCACTAGGCTGCCAGCTAGCCCAAACTAATACGATTCTTCTCAAATTTATCAAAGCAATTAAAAATCAGGGAACGGCGCATGTGCATGCGTGCCCAAGATCCAGAGGAGAATGGAGGAGAAGGGATTGTGGTGTGACCATTCCCCCCGGGGGGTGATTTCTCGCTTTCTGTCTCTATGTCTCTTTGTCTGTCTGGCGAGCACACAAGGGATTGCGGTATGACCATCCCCCCCAGGGGGTGATTTCTTGCTTTCTGTCTCTATGTCTCTCTCTGTCTGGCGAGCACACGCGTCCTATAGTGAAAACCTCTCCAAAAAACAAAAAAAGTATATATCGTGACCAAGTGGAACCTATTCCTGGAATGTGAGGACAGTTTAACAAACAAAGATAAATCAATATAATATACAATATTAACAGAAAGGAGAAGGGGGAAGGCCCATATGATCATGTCAACTGAAGCAGAACAAGCGTCTGGCAAAATTCAACACCCAACAAACTAGGAATTGAAGGAAACTACCTCAACATAATGAAAACCATATTGAGAACTGAGTGAATATCATACTCAAAGGTAAAACACTGAAAGCTTTTCCTCTAAGATTAGGAACAAAGTATGGATGTCTGTTTTGGCCACTTGTATTCAACATAATTCTAGAAGGTCCTAGACAGAACAATTAGGGAAGATAAAGAAAGGTATCAGGGCCAGCAGGGCATGGTGGCTAAAACACTGGACTCCCACAAGGCTGACTGTGGTTCAAATCCTGGATGTGGCAGCTTCCTTTTTCACTGCCCACCTTTCTCTCTGTCTCTATAACAAATTAAAAATAAAAATAATGTGAAAGTTAAATAAATAATTCTTGGGGCTTTTTTTGGAGAGGTTTTTGCTATAGGGTGCATACACTCATCAGAAAGGCAGAGAGACAGAAAGCGAGAAATCACTCCCTGGCGGGGGGGATGGCCACGCCTCAATCCCTTCTCCTCCATCCTCCTCTCGGGATCTTGGGCACGCAT
>NW_006209710.1:0-357 GCF_000334495.1 Tupaia belangeri chinensis | reverse complement strand
TAGCGTAATGGCTATGTCACTGGACTCCCATGTAGTCGACCACAATTCGAGTCCCGGACCCGGTGGCTTAAACTCACACCGAGCGTGTGTGCCCAGGATCCCGAGAGGAGAATGGAGGAGAAGGGATTGTGGCATGGCCATCCGTCCTGGGGGGTGATTTCTTACTTTCTGTCTCTCTGTCTCTCTCTGTCTTTCCGGTGAGCGCACACGCCCTATAGCAAAAACCTCTAAGAAAAAAGATAGGAAGAAGTGAATTATCTGTGTTCTTAGATGACATGATTTTATATGCAGAATATCCTAAAGATTCAAAAAAAAAACAAACAAAAAAAACACCTGTTAGAACTAAAAATAAATTCA
>NW_006209709.1:0-697 GCF_000334495.1 Tupaia belangeri chinensis | reverse complement strand
TCTCTCTCTCTTTCTATGGTGAGCACACATATCCTATGACCTCCCCCCTAAAAAAAATTAAATAAATAAAATTTGAAAAAAATTAAATCTAATACCAATTAAGAACAATACATTCAATAAATGAACCTTATAATAATGTGCTTCTCTCTCTCTCTCTCTCTCTCTCTCTCAAGTTCTTTGCTATAGAGTGTGTGTACTTTTCTGAGAGAGAAAGTGACAAATTTCCTCCCAGGGAAAATGGGTAAACCACAATCCCTTCTTCATTATCCTCTAGGGATTTGGGGCATAAATGTCACACACAAGGCCTGATGTAGTTTCCCAGCTGCTGGGTCAAGGACTCAAACTGCACAGTTGACCATGTCAGATCAAGCACCTTAACCACCATACCACCTGCTAGTCCATGTGCTTCTCTCTCTCTCTCTCTTTTTAGTTTTATGGCCATGAGGTGCATGCACTCACCAAATAGATTGAGAGAGAAACATGGTGAGAGAGAAATTCCTTAGAGGGGATGGCTGTGCCACAATCCGTTTTTCTTCAATCTCCTCTCAGGAATTTTGGGCATGTGTGCATATGCCTGGCATGATTCTCAAGATGCTAGGTCCAGACCTTGAGTTAGCCATATTGGAATCTAGCTCCTTAACCACCAGACACCTGCTAGCCCTGTGCTTTTCATTTTTTACAGAAGAAATACATTAGA
>NW_006209708.1:0-276 GCF_000334495.1 Tupaia belangeri chinensis | reverse complement strand
AGAGAGAGATTTTTACTATAGGACTTGTGCACTCACTGGAGAGACAAACAGAGACAGAGACAGAAAGCGAAAAATCACTCCCCAAGGGACATGGCCACACTGCAATAACTTTTCACTCCCTTAGGGGGATGGCCACACTGCAATAACTTTTCCTCCCCTTCTCCTCCATTCTCCTCTCGGGATCTTGGGCACACACACACACACACACACACACACACACACACCTGGGGGAGTTTTAAGTTGTGGGGTCTGGTACTCAAACCATGGCCGACTATG
>NW_006209707.1:0-1411 GCF_000334495.1 Tupaia belangeri chinensis | reverse complement strand
ATTCCTGGAAGTAATACATGAATACAGTAGATCTGCAGGATACAAAACCAACATACAGAAATCTATAGCATTTCTATATATGAACGGCAGGCAGACTGAGATAGAATTGAAAAAAGTAATTCCATTTACTATAGCCACAAAAAGTATAAGATACCTAGGAATAACTCTAACCAAAGAAGTTAAAGACCCCCACAAAGAAAACTATGAGAAGCTAAACAAAAAAATTGAAAATGATACAAAAAAGTGGAAGCACGTCCCATGTTTCTGAATTGGAAGAATTAATATAAGTGGGAGTCCAGTGACATAGCCATTATGCTAACTGCTGGTCCCAAAATCTATAGCACTTCTATACATGAGCAGCAGGCAGACTGAGATAGAACTGAAGAAAGTAATTCCATTCACCATAGCCACAAGAAGTATATGAGACACCTTGGAATGTATTTAACCAAAGAAGTTAAAGACCTCCACAAGAAAACTACGAGAGCTAAAAAAAAAAAAAAAATTGAAAACACAAAAATTTTGGATATCTATCCCATGTCCCTGGATTGGAATAATTAATATAATGCAAATGACAATTTTCCCCAAATTAATCTGTATATTTAATGCAATCCCAATCAAAGAGTCAGAGACAATTTCACAGATCTAGAAAACAAAATCATAGAATTTGTCTGAAATCTTGAAAGACCTCATTTTGCCAAAGCAATCCTGCACAAGAAGATTGCAGTAGGCAGCATCTCGCTCCCTGCCTCGAAAATATACTATAAAGATATTATAATCAAAACAGCATGGTATTATTACAGAATCAGACAACTGGACCAATGAAACAGAATAGAGACCCCATAAATGAACTCCCAAACACACAGTCAACTGATATTTTTTAAATGGTACCAGTCAATCCAGTGGGAAAAGGGAAACCTCTTAAGCAAGTAATGCTGGAAAAACTGGGTATCCACCTGCAGAGAGATTAATCTAAACCCCTACCTCTTACCATCGACAAAAATCAACTCAAAGTGGATCAAAGATCTAAACCTAATTACTCAAACTGTAAAACTACCGGAAAAGACTGGGGAAACTCTAGGAGACATTGGGGTAGACAAAGACTTCTTAAATAAGACTCCCAAAGCAGTCAAAATCCCAAGAATAAACAAGTGGGATTACATCAGATTAAGAAGTTTCTGCATGGCAAGACACAATAGTTAGTGTGAATTGACAGCCCTCAGAATAAGTAAATACTTTTGTAAAGTATGAGTCAGATAAGGGACTGGTAATCAGAATACACAGTGAACTCAAGCAGCTTTCAAGTTGGGAGACTGCAACTGGCCCAAACAAATAGAGCACTTAGTATTAAAAAGAGATGAGCAAAATTTGACATTGTGGAAGGGCCTTCTTTTATATTGCTCTTTAGTTGTAA
>NW_006209706.1:1111-1357 GCF_000334495.1 Tupaia belangeri chinensis | reverse complement strand
GCCCAGAGGCAAACCTAGGCCCAGGCTTGGGGGGTTCAGAGAGAGGAATTCTGGAAAGAGGAGGCAAAGAGGCTGCGGCCGTCAGGAGAGGCCGTCGAGTTTTCTCAGAACCGCGTTCTCGAAGTGTGGGCTGTGGGACGCTGGAAGTCGCAGAGATCCTTTCACGGGACCCGCGAGGCCGAAACTGACGGCATAGGTCATTCAACAGCACTTCCCTTTCTTTCCTTCTTTCCTTCTTTCTTTCTC
>NW_006209706.1:0-634 GCF_000334495.1 Tupaia belangeri chinensis | reverse complement strand
ATGTGAGAAAGAGAGAGGGGAGCACCCCCACAGGGCCCCCAGCCCTCCAGTTCCCAGCCCATCAGACCAGGGCACTCCAGAGCATGTCAGGCACGCCTTCAGGCTGAGTGGGCCAAGGGTTCCAACTGCACTTCCATGTGTGATCATTTTTTGTTAAAAATTATTTTATCATCAGCAACAAATACTGTTAGTTGATTTCTTTAAAGTTATAGATTGCCCAGTTCTGCGCAAGTGTTTTCTAAATAGCTAAACCCACCCAAGCAGGTGCAGGGTCGGAGGTGGCTGCTCCAGAGCTGGGGAACGGAGATGGATCTGAAAGACAGTGAGGAGGAGGCTGACCGCCACGGAAGGTTCAGAATGAACGTGGATGGAGAGATTCCAACTTGTGCAACTGGAAGGGAAGTGGTTCCATGAACAGAAACAAGACAGGGGCCAACTGGCATAGCAGTTACGTCGCTGGCCTCCCACATGGCTGACTGTGGTTCGAGTCCTGGACCTCCAGTCTTCCTTTCTCACTTTCCCTCTCTCTCCGTCTCTCTCTGATCAAATTAAAAATAATAATAGTAAATAAATAAAATAAAATAAATAATTATTTGGGAAAAAAAAAGAATAGTATGAAGATAAGGCCTAAGGA
>NW_006209705.1:0-322 GCF_000334495.1 Tupaia belangeri chinensis | reverse complement strand
GGAAAAACTGGGCATCTACCTGCAGAAAGATAAAAATGGACCCCTATCTCTCACCATAAATAAAAATCAAAATTGATCAAAGATCTAAACCCAAGACCTCAAATTATAAAACTACTGGTAAACAATGCAGGTGAAACTCATTAAGACATTGGTGTATACAAGGATTTATTCAATAAGACCCCCGAAGCACAGGCAAAAACTCCAAAAATAAACAAGTGGGAACATGTCATTTCAAAAGCTTCTACACAGCAAAAGAAAGAATTACAGTGAATTGACAACCCTCCAAATGGGAAAATATATTTGCAAAATATGCCTCAGATAG